>NC_060890.1:26669499-26671999 GCF_014805685.1 Silurus meridionalis
CAGAGGAGAAAACACGCTGGATGTTGTTTACACAAACATCCGTGGCGCATACCGGTCAAAGCCCCGCCCCCACCTCGGGTACTCAGACCACATCTCTGTTATGCTGATCCCAGCATACAGACCACTCAGCAGGCGGTCAAGATCAGCTCAAAAACAAGTGAGAACCTGGCCAGCAGGATCCATGTCTGCTCTTCAGGACTGTTTTGAATGCACTGACTGGGACATGTTCAGGGAAGCTGCAACCAATGGCGATTTCATCAACTTGGAGGAGTACCGTCAACAGTGACCAGTTACATCGGCAAGTGCATTGATGACGTGACTACCTCCAAGACCATCACTACACGCTCAACCAGAAGCCATGGATGACCGCCAAGGTTAGTGCGCTGCTAAAAACAAGAGACTCTGCCTTCAGAGCAGGGGACAAGACGGCCTTAAAAACAGCAAGGGCCAAACTGTCCCGTGCTATCAGAGAGGCGGCGCGACACGCCAAGAGAATCCATGGCCACTTCCAGGACAGCGGAGACACCCGGCGCATGTGGCAGGGCATCCAGGCGATCACGAATTACAAGACCACATCACCTGCTTGTGACCGTGACGCCTCCCTTCCAGATCGCTGAACGACTTCTCGCCCGGTTCGAGGTGCAGAACAACGTGGTGGCGAGGAAGACCATCCCTCCTCCCAGTGACCAGGTGCTCTGTCTAACCACAGCTGAAGTGAGGAAAACTCTATGCAGAGTTAACCCACGGAAGTCTGCTGGACCTGACAACATTCCTGGCAGAGTGCTCAGGAATGTGCAGAACAACTAGCAGATGTCTTCACTGACATCTTCAACATCTCCCTGAGCAGCGCCACTGTTCCTTCGTGCCTCAAGATGGCGACCATCATTCCTGTGCCGAAGAAGTCTTCTGTGTCCTGCCTCAATGACTATCGTCCCGTTGCACTCACACCCATCATGATGAAGTGCTTGAGAGGCTTGTCATGAGGCACATAAAGACCAGCTCCCACCCGCACTGGACCCCATGCAGTTTGCGTATCGTCCAAACCGCTCCACGGACGATGCCATCTCCACAACCCTCCATCTGGCCCTCACCCATCTGGATAACAAGGACTCTTATGTAAGGATGCTGTTCATAGACTTCAGTTCAGCATTCAACACAATTATTCCCCAGCACCTGATCGAGAAGCTGAGCCTACTGGGCCTGAACACCTCTCTCTGCAACTGGATCCTGGACTTCCTGACCGAGAGACCTCAGTCAGTCCGGATCGGGAACAGCATCTCCAGCACCACCACACTGAGCACTGGGGCCCCCCAGGGCTGTGTGCTCAGTCCACTGCTGTTCACTCTGCTGACTCACGACTGTGCACCAACGCACAGCTCGAATCATATCATCAAGTTTGCTGATGACACGACCGTGGTGGGTCTAATCAGCAAGAACGACGAGTCAGCATACAGAGAGGAGGTGCAACGGTTAACAGCCTGGTGTGGAGCCAACAACCTGTCTCTGAACGTGGACAAAACCAAAGAGATGGTTGTTGACTTCAGGAGAACACAGAGTGACCATTCTCCACTGATCATCGATGGATCTTCAGTGGAGATCGTCAAGAGCACCAAATTCCTTGGTGTTCATCTGGCGGATAACCTCACCTGGTCACTTAACACCAGCTCCATCACCAAGAAAGCCCAGCAGCGTCTCTACTTCCTGAGAAGGCTGAGGAAAGCCCATCTCCTCCCCCATCCTGACCATGTTCTATAGAGGGACCATCGAGAGCATCTTGAGCAGCTGCATCACTGCCTGGTTTGGGAACTGCACCGTCTCGGATCGCAAGACCCTACAGAGGATAGTGAGGACAGATCTGTACAAACCGACTCAACACACATACACTTCACACACCCAGGTTTCAGCACCATTCACACCTCTCATTATCGCAAAATGTTTACATGCCGTTTGTTGCTGATCTCCGGGACTTGCTCTTTGCACAATATTCTGTCCAATCCTTTGGTCACTGTTCACTTTATTTTGATTGTTGCTATTGTAGAATTGCACAATTCTGTTTACATTTCTCTGTTTACATTTTTCTGCTACTGTGCACCTTATCCTGTCACGACAGGTTTTACTGGCGGAGCTATTGCTATTTTTATTTTTATATTTTGTGTATTGTCCTACACTGTCCTGTGTTGTCTTGCACTGTTTTGTGTTGTCTTTTGCACTGTTTGCACCAGTTGCACACATGCACTTTATGTGTCAAGGATTTTAGTTCCTGGCCCTGTGTTCTTCTGTTCTGTGACTGTTTTATGTTGTTTTATGTAGCACCTGGGTTCAGGAGGAACGTTGTTTCATTTCACTGTGTACTGCATCAGCTATATATGGTTGAAATGACAATAAAAAGTTTCTTGATCCCTGACATGTGTGGACCAGACTTTTAATCTTTATCAACATCAGAATTAATTTCTGAACATACGGATTATATTTACAAATGTAATTACTTTCAGCATAGGGA
>NC_060890.1:26979499-27159499 GCF_014805685.1 Silurus meridionalis
TTATTTTTAACAGGGTTTAGAAACATATTTAGTATTGTCCAAACACAAAACCCAGCTTCAGTACCTAAAAATAGTAGAAGGAGACATGTAAGAAGTAAAATTCCTAACAGTCAGGAGTTTTTTTTAAATATTTCTGTTTTTAAGTAGAACAATATGGAAATTGGGAAAACACCCATATCCTGCTCTAAACACAGAACATTACATTAAAATCTGGTCTTATATATTAAATATCCAACTATAAAATACTGCTATAAACTACCTGTTCTGTGAGTTTGCTATTGTCTACTATCTGTAATATTTTAATCTGTAGTCAATACATTACAAATGCAAATGTTGACAGTAGAACCCATTTAAAATATTTTTTTGCTCATTTTAACAATTTTTTTTATTAATTTATTCTGTTCTATATTTTCTACAATACTTTCTTTTTTCATGGTAACATCTACTTTCCACTGATTATTTATAGCTTTTCATATGTTTTACTTGCTAAATGTTGTTTAAGGTTTGGGTGGAGCTTGGAGTAAGAACAAAAAGAGTAAAGATATTTCCTGATTTGTGAGCAGATTTGATCGTGATCTGTAAGAGAGAGAAGTGTTCCATTGTTACTCCTTATTAGATTTGAGCTTTTACACTAAAGGTGAGTGTTTGTTTTATAATAGAACTGATTTATTTATTAATTTATTAATAGTTTACTGCTGTTCTCAAACACCTCATGGAAAAAAATTCTGGTATTGTACATTTTTATATATGTATTAACTTTTATTTGATTTTATTTGATTGTTTTAGAGACGTGCACATTAAAATTAATATCACTATTTTAAATAAAAATCAACAGTAGATCTTGTAGCTGTGTTTAAGTGACAATAACAGCATTTTTACACACAGCTTCATAAGCATCTCCAGATTTGGGACAAAGTTGCTGTGTAGCTAAAAAAAAAAGTTAGCAAGAATAATTGCTACAGAGAATAAAGATTGTAGAGTGATGAGTCCAGATAGACTTTGTCCCACAGCGATGGGCATGTCAGGGTCAGAAGAGAAGCTGATGAAGCAATGCAGCAGTCATATATGAATTTGATTTGAATTTAGAGTGCTAAACCTGAATTTATATACTGTAAATACAGAAGTGAACCAGAACTGTATTTCAGTTTCACACCAGAACCCAGGAGATAAGGTTCTTTACTGGTGGTGGTGTGGAGTAAAGTCCTGATCTGCTCTTACTCTAAAGTTCAGTTACAAAACAGATATCACACACGTGTACAGTTCTGTAAAAAGAGCAATAACACATCAAAAACTGTTTGTTTTACAGTGTTTCTCAGTTGCTTTGCAGCGTTTCTCAGATCAGAGATGAAGTTTCTCAAAACTACTTGTTCAGCCTCCACATCATTTAATCACCTGTGCTCATCAGAAGAACATTTCTTGTAGCTTTGATCAGATTGTGGATGTTTTTGTACATTAATTTAATTGATTGTGTAAAAGTGTCTGCTGTTTCCTACATCATCAGTTATTAATGTTCATGTTGATCAGAATATATTCTACTGGTTTCACCTGAATAGTTTTAACCCCAAAAACATCTCAGCATCAGTTCACTGTAAACGTCATTGAATACAAAATGGATAAATCAGTTATCAGAATCTGTTCTCTAAAATCTCTTTTAAACTTTATAGTAAACTTTTATAGTGTAAATGTGCTGAAGTGATGAATTGTGCAGATGAATGTTGAAGGTCACTAATGAAGGTGAGTGAACAACATCAGATCAACCAATAATCAACCAGTTCTCTAAAACAGGTCAAAGGTGAATCTGGTGAATCTTCAGTTGGGGAGTGAATACAGAAGGAGTAAAACACAGAATTCTACATTCTAAAAACGGATCAAATTAGAAACAAACAAACACCAGTACAGTACAGTAAAAGGGTAAATCCTGTTCATCTCCTACAATCAATATAAATATCCAACAAATAAATGAATTTGTGCTGCTGAGATTCATTGATGCCGTACAAAAGAAAAAGTTTAGGCTTTTGCAAGAAATCCAGTGTGTTGTGCTGTTTGTACACGATGTTTTGAGAAATGCACTTCACTGGTTTGTAAATATTAAGGATCCAAACACATTTCCAAATGTCTTCTTTTTAGCTGCAGAACATCTGAATCTTCAGCAGAGCAAAAAAAAAAACAGTCTAAAAAAGTCTTCATAAAGAAAACAAGTGAAGAAAAACATCACAGAGCATCTGAAGTAAATACAAAATATCAGTAAGTAATCTTTAAGATTTCTTTATTTTTCATTTAAAATCTACTTGCAACTGAAGGAGGATCTAAAACTATGTAATTGAAAGTAAATTCAATTCATTTTTATTTGTTTTGCGCTTTTAACAATGAACATTGTCTCAAAGCAGCTTTACACAAATTATGTGGTGATTAAAATTAAATATGTTCTTTGTAAGTATGTTTGTCCCTGATGAGCAACTGTGGCTAGGAAAAACTCCCCGAGATGACATAAGGAAGAAACCTTGAGAGGAACTAGACTCAAGAGTTACCCCATCCTCATCTGGGTTGAACCGAATGTCTTTTTGTAGCAGATATACAATGTTGTGGGGTACAGTGATGATGATCAGAAGCGAAATGTAGTCTTGAGTCAATGTAGCAGACTGTTGACATTATCTAAAGTCAAATCCATCCTCAAAGCTCCTGTTTTTATGTAGTGGGTTCGCTCTGCGTTGTGTACGGTTTTAAAATGAAAAGACTTCACACGTTGGTACAATTGTCGTATGATTTACTTCCAGCTTCTGTGTCCTTTCACCACTCTCATCGCTATCACATTCGGCAAAAGAGAGAGGGCGCACGGAAATGACGTCATCTCTACCCTTGCCACATTAACCCCCATTGGTTTCACACTTTATTATTAGACAGATCATCATGACTTTCCAGCGCTGTCAACTCAAACTCCTTATACAGCTTTAAAGCTATCTTGTTAAAGATTTAGATACACCAAGGGTAGCTAACCCCCAATCTACCATTTGAAAAACTATACCATATACACAGTCTCAAATATGACACTCACCAACATGTCAATATCAAGAAACACAGAAGATCTTTCTTCCACCCAGAACAAGTGGATAGGCCTGACACAAAGTGACATAAAAACACGATGGAGAGAAAAAAAATAATTATAATTTCACACTTCTAACACAAAACAAACCCATTGGTTCGACATAATCTGTATTAATCTGCTCACAGGTTTAATAATTCTACCAAATTTTGTGCGTGTACCTCGCCGCTCATGAGATTCTGCCGCATACCGGGAAAAATCAACATGTTGGGGTGAGCCCCCAAGTTCCTCTTCCGAAACATCACAACCCTGATCCACAACAGCCATTACAATTTGAGATACTGAGTCTCCAGTCTGAACATCTAGTTCAAGCGGTGTCTCCCCCATTGATGTGCAGCACAAGGACACTGAAGCATTAGACGAACTGTCGGAATTATCCTGACATCCCGTCCCTTCATCTTGTCTAGTGTGCTGCCCCGCCTCATGGATCCCAATCTCATGTTCAACACTGTTGATCACATCCACCGTTTCACCTGTACCCATCCCCTCAACCTGATTCAAGTCAGCAATTCATTGAGAAGTCCTGTCTTCAGTATCACTGTTCTGACAGTCTGATTATGACATATCACCGTTTGAACTTAAGTCACACTCTAAATCCACTGAGTCATCCCAAGCAGGCATGGGTAAAAAGTTTACAGGCATTAACAAATTCCGATGGACAACTTTGACACCTCCTATCACAGGATGACGAATCTTGTATGTATTTAAGGAACAGTTCTTACTCACTACAACATACACTGTGCTCTCCCAACGGTCAGCTAATTTCCTTTTTCCCTTCTCCCCTTTGTTCGCTATGAGGACTCTATCACCCAACTCCAACAAATGACTCTTGCACTTTCGATTGTAATAATCAGCCTGTTTGTTCTGCTGTTGGTGTGCATTTTGTTGTGCAAGTGACATTGCCCTTCCCATGGACTGGACATATTTACTCACGTAAACATTTTCACCATCCAAAATCACACTCTCAAACAGAACATCCACTGGCAACCTCGGGGAATGGCCAAACATCAAAAAGAAAGGTGGATAGCCAGTAGTCTCATGCCTAGTACAATTGTACGAAAAAGTCAGTGTATTTAGCATCTGAGGCCAGTTAACTTTAGACCTTGGAGGCAGAGACCTAATCATATCACCAAGAGTACGATTAAACCTTTCAGTATGACCATTACCCATAGGGTGATACAGAGTAGTATGGGATTTGGCAACACCCGATAATGTCAACATTTCTGCAATCAAAGAACTTTCAAAGTTTGCACCCTTATCTGAATGGATACAAGCCGGGAAACCATATACACAGAAAGAATTGTTCCACAGTACAAAAATCGACACAAACCAACTCTAATGGTGCTGTTGTAGTTATCGACACAAGTTTGTGTCATGCTTCGAAGAATTCCAGTAGAATCTCTGCCGTGCAAGCCAAAGAGTTCGGTGCTGGCCTTTATGACCTGCATTATCATGCACCCCTTTTAGAACCAAACCTCTCAAGACAGCCGGTACAACATACTGAAAAATCTTTCTCTTGGTTAGAGGGTTCTTAGACACCCAGTAAAGTATGCCTAACTTGATTGTGAATTTACCCCATTTTTTCAGTGTTCATACAGTTTCCTCTGACTTTTTAACTTTCTCTCGCCTACTAGGCCGTCTACCATGCTCTACAAAGAACCTCACCCTACTCACAACTGGATCCAGACGCTGCTTGTCAAGCAATTCAGCATGCGTAAGCTTATTAAGCGGGTAGTGTGGCTATGAGAGCGGAGCACAGCTGACATCTCCACAGAGGACACTGACCCCCCAGCAAAGCTCTGAACTAGGTTAGACACTTCCTGACACTTCTGAGACGCAGGCATCATTTCAAATCCCTCCTCTCTTTCACATACACAGGACAAATTAAACATATCCTGCACTCGCCCAACCCCAAGCTTCTCCGCTTCATGCTTCAGAATATCGTATGGGGTTCTCGTTAGTCTGTGCAAAATCTTAGAAGTAGCAAAAGGCTCCCGACTCAACGCATCGGCTACCACATTCTTTGGTCCCGGTATGTACTGAATGTCAAACTCAAAAGGAGCCAACTTCGCGACTCATCTCTGCTCGCAGGCATCAAGCTTTGGCTTGGTCAAAATATACTTGAGCGGCTTGTTATCCGTCCAAACCGTAAATCTGTGCCCACGGAGCCAGTGACTGAATTTATCGCAAATTGCCCACTTCATGGCCTGAAATTCAAGTCTATGAGCAGGATACCTGGACTGGGCATGGTTAAGAGACTTCAAAGCGAAAACAATTGGTCTTGCAACAGCATGACCCTCCTGTACTTGGGAAAGCACAGCCCCAAGACCACTCATTGCATCCACAGACAGAATAAATGGCTTCGAGAAGTCAGGGTAAACAAGTAAAACTTGCTTCACCAGCATCATCTTCAAATCTGCAAACCCCTGTCTACATTCATCTGTCCAATCACCAGGGGTGAGTTTCTGGACAGCCCCGGACCGCTTCCCTATGCCCCTCACCTTCCTAGGTTTCTTTTGGCCCGTTGTTAACTGAAAAAGAGGCTTTGCAATCATTGAGCAATTCTCGATAAAGTGCTGATAATATATAACCATCCCCAAAAAGGACCTAATTTTACCCACAGAAGGAGTGACACCATCAGCTTCCATTAAGTGTTCCTCAGACACACCAACAATAGCCTCCACCTTCATTGGATCACTAGCCACGCCCTCCTGTGAAACAATGTGACCTAAAAATTTCACAGATCTTTAAATTATGATCCCTGAGACGTCGAAACACCATCTCAAGTCTTTGCAAACATTCTTCCTTATTCTTACCGAAAACCAACAGGTCATCAAGGTAACAGCAAGCTCAAAAAATTTTGATCACCAAAAAACATCCTCATGAATGTTGCGGGACTGTTGCACAGACCCTGTGGCAAGCGGTTGTACTCATGCAAACCAAGAGGAGAACTGAAAGCTGTAAACTTTTTGTCCTCCTCATGCAAAGGAAAATTGTAGTACCCTGATGTTAAATCCATGGTACTAAACAACGCATTCCCCCCAGTGCTGCTAGCACATCGGCCTGGTGAGGTAGAGGATGTGTGTCCCTCACCATGCGAGCGTTTAGACACCTAAAGTCAGTGCACAGCCGCAAGTCCCCATTCTTTTTCCAAACCAATACCAACGGTGATGCAAATTCGCTGGTTGATTTTCTGATGATCTCTCTTTGTTCCATTTCATCTAAAGTCTGCTTCAGCTTGTGGTAATGAGCAGGTGATAGTCTCCGATAAGGTAAGTGAAACGGTCTCTCATCCATCAAGCAAATGCGATGACAGAATCCCTACGCCTCGCCACAATCCAATGACTGTCTAGAGAAAACACACCCATATTCCTTTATCAAATCAATGAGCCTGCCTCTCCAGAAAGGTGACATCTCGCAGTCACTTACATTGAAATCCTTGAGGCCAAGCTCATCTAATCGAGTTTCACTAAAGTGCTCAACCCCAGACACTGAGCTCTTCGCTGACATGCTACCACAAGAACTGTTGCCACTCACGGCCAGGTTCTGAAAAATGTTCTGTTCTGGTACCTGTTCAAAATCTTCCAAGGCAATGCATGGACAGACATCAGCAAGTTTTGCGTTTTTGCGTAGCACAATTTTAGAGTTTGTGGGATTTATCATCCTAACCGGGAGCCAACCATCTCCCCATAAAGGCGAGATCACTCTTCCGACAAGGACATTACGATGGACACAGCAAAAAAACACTAGGCTCAATTACAACCGTGCTGCCCACTGACAGTTTCAGTCCCGGTGGTAGCCGACCCCAGACAAGGTGCTCACTCATCGGTTGCAAAACCACAGCAGACTTGGACTTTAAAGTACCAACTTTGTCAGGGATAGTACTGCTCTTCCACCTCTCGATACTTGGAAACTGGCAATTTTCACTCTGATTTGTTTGGTCTGGTTTATCCAGGACTCTCCAGAACTCCTTATTTGATTTTATCTCTCCGATCAAAGGTTTCAGCACATTGGTACCAATGATAAGCTGGTCCACCTGTCCACTCACAACAAGAACTGGAACACTAAAGCAGAACCCATAGACCTCAATTTTCAGTTCACATGTACCTACAGGACTAGTCTGCTTTCCAACGCACCCAACTAGGACAATGTCTAGTTGGCAAATGCACGGAAATGACGTCATCTCTACCTTTGCGCATACACGTGAGAGTATTCTACCTGTGACCACGTGCATCATTCATGTATTCGCCAATATAAATGTCAAAATAAAGAAAGAAAACTCACACCTTAATGCCACTGATCAATTGTAACTCCAATAATTTAGTGTGACACCATTACACTTGCCACACTTACTCTGGAATTTCATGGAACCACCCAAGGCGTTGATGAGAAACCGTCCCAAGCTGCACAGAGTGGCCTCCAGTCGAAGAGAACACTATCCAGAAGCAGGCCTGGACGAAGTGGGAAGATCCACGGAGAGGAGAGGGGCAGGAACAGTCGTCACTGGAGCCCAGGAGCAAGTTTAACTCGGCAGAGAGAGAGAGAGAGAGAGAGAGAGAGAGAGAGAGAGAGAGAGAGAGAGAGAGAGAGAAGAGGAGTGACAGGAGGAGAAGGATATGGATTATTAAGTGTCTTTATTGTTGTATAAGAGTTAATGTCACTGTGCAGTTTGGACTCGCTATGGCAGCATAACTAAAAGGAAGAACCAGAAGGTAACACCAACCTGAGGGATCTCTGGGATAAGAGACGACCCACCACACCACCATCAACAAACCTAAGTGAACGTGTGAATGTGAGGGGACGACAGCATACAAATATCCCAGTTCACCAAACACTCGATATCCATGTTCCCTCCAGATCTGCTCCTTTACCTAAGAAAAAAATCTACTGATCAAAGGCTTGACTGAATAAATATGTGTTCAGCCTCGACTTGAACACTGAGACTGTGTCTGAGTCCCGAACACTAATTGGAAGGCTGTTCCATAACTGTGGGGTTTATAAGAGAAACATCTGCCCCCTGCTGTAGTGTTCATTATTTAAGGAACCAACAGATAGCCTGCACCTTTTGTTCTAAGTAGGCGTGGAGGATCATCCTGGTACAGAAGTTCACTCAGATACTGAGGCGTGAGAGCGTTAAGTGCTTTATACGTCAGTAGTAATATTTTATAATCAGTGTGAGATGTAATTGGGAGCAGTGTAGATGATTAAAACAGGGGTGATGTGGTCATATTTCCTAGATCTAGTGAAGACTATTGCTGCTGCATTTTGAACTAACTGAAGCTTATTTCTGCACTTACCCCAACACCCAGACAGTAAAGCGTTACAGTAGTCCAATCTAAATGTTACAAAAGCATCAACTAGTTTTTCTGCATCCTGTAACAACATCATATTTCTAATTTTAGCAATATTTCTAAGGTAAAGGAAGGCGATCCTGGTAATATTATTCACGTGAGCCTCAAAGGAAAGATTTGAGTCAATAATCACACCGAGGTCTTTGACAGCCGTACATGCTGAAACAGAAACACCATCCAGAGATGCTACGTAATCGGAAAGTTTGCTTCTAGCTGCATGTGGTCCTAGTAAAAGTACTTCTGTCTTATCTTAGTTGAGCAGAAGAAAGTTATCATGCATCCACTGTCTAATGTCCTTTACACACTCCTCAACATTGTTTAGTTGATCTCTCTCATCTGGCTTTGCTGAAATATACAGCTGTGTATCATCAGCATAGCAATGGAAGCAAATACCATGTTTATGTATAATTTCACCAAGAGGCAGCATATATAAAGTGAAAAGCAGTGGGCCTAAGACAGATCCTTGAGGAACACCAAACTTTACCTGAGAGAGTGTGGAGAACTCACCATTTACATCAACAAACTAATAGCGATCAGTCAAATAAGACCTGAGCCAAGAGAGAGCTGTTCCCTTTATTCCTACAACGTTCTCAAGTCCAGCAAGCAGGAGATGATGATCAATGGTGTGAAAAGCTGCACCGAGGTCGAGCAAAACAAGTAAAGAGACAAAACCCTGATCAGAGGCCAATAACAGGTCATTTACCACCTTAACTAGCACCATCTCTGTGCTATGATGAGGCCGAAATCCTGACTGATACATTTCATAAATGTTATTAATAAGTAGATGTGAGCAGAATTGCTGTGCTACAACCTTTTCTAGAATCTTGGAGATAAAGGGGAGGTTTGATATTGGTCTGTAGTTGGACAGCTGACATTGATCAAGGTCAAGTTTCTTAATAAGGGGGTGGATAACTGCCAGTTTGAAGGATTTTGGTACATAACCAGTGCTAATGGAAGAGTTGATTATTTTTAAAACAGGTTTAATTCCCTCTGGAATGATCTGTTTAAAGAAACTAGTAGGCAAGGGATGGAGAATGCAGGTTGATGATTTTGATGAGGAAATTAATGAAATTAAGTCATTTTCATTAATAGGGGTGAAGCTTTGTAGTTGATTGTCTGTTATAATTACGCTGCTCTCTAGCGGGTTACTTGTAAAATTATTTGGATTTATATTAACCGTCTGGATTTCTTGCCTGATGTTTTCAAGTTTATTATTAAAAAAGTTGATGAAATCATTATTACCTAATGATGGTGTGCATGTGAGCGCAATGCTTTTATTTCCTGTTAATTTTGCTACCGTGCTGAATAAAAATCTAGGATTATGTTTGTTATTTTCTATGAGGGTGGAGAAATATGCTGATCTGGCAGCACTAAGAGATTTTCTATAATTTAAGAGGCTCTCCTTCCATGCTATTTGAAATACTGTTCATTTTGTTTGACGCCATTTACGTTCTAGTTTTCGAGGGGTCTGTTTTAAGGTGCGCGTATGATCATTATACCACTGTGATCATTGTTTCTCCCTGATTATTTTGGTCTTAAGGGGAGCTCCATCATCTAGAGTGTAACGTAACGTTGATTCTAGGTGTTCAGTGGCCCAGTCGAGCTCTGCGGGGTCTGACGGAGATCTATCTAATATCGTAATTTCTGGAAGATTATTAATAAAACGCGCTGCTGTAGCTGACATGAAAGTACGCTTAACACAGTAACGTGGTGAGGTAGTAATGCAATGACTTAGGCAAATTTTAAACAAAATTAGATAATGGTCTGAAATAACTTCAGACTGTGAAATTCTGACTAAGTTTTAAATTTTTTATCCAAATGTTAACAACAAATCGAGAGTGTGTCACCACTATGAGTGGGTCCTATAACATTCTGATTAATTCCAACTGAATCTGGAATGGACACCACTGCTGCTCTTAAGGAGTCTTCCTGATTATCAAAATGAATATAAAATTCACCAACAATTAATGCTTTGTCTAAGGAAGTAGCTAAATTTGTGATGAAATCTAGAAATTCTATGAGAAAATCAGAATCGGGCCCTGGGGGTCTATAAATTATAATTAGTGGAATTGACTGACTGGATCTGCTTTCGGACACTGAATATTTTATGTTGCTGTAAAGAACTTCAAATGTTTTACATTTGTGTTTAGTATTTTGTGTGACGCTTAGATTATATTATAAATAGCTGCGACTCCACCTCCTCTGCCATATAGACGGGGTTGGTGTATGTAACTATACCCAGGAGGACTCGCTTCATTTATT
Organism: Silurus meridionalis; assembly: GCF_014805685.1. Lineage (NCBI taxonomy): Eukaryota > Metazoa > Chordata > Actinopteri > Siluriformes > Siluridae > Silurus > Silurus meridionalis. Next base: position 26,990,213 of record NC_060890.1, read on the forward strand.
GCTACATATTCATTCGGTTTAATCCACGTTTCTGTCAAACACATTATTTTAAACTCCTGGCTGGTAATAATTTCGTTTATAGTAAGCGCTTTTGACGTAGGTGATCTAATATTCAGCAATCCTATCTTTAGATCAGAGGTGCTGCTGTGCGTTCAGTCCTTTTTAATTTAATGTTAATCAGGTTACTTAGACTTTCTGAGAATTCCTAAATTTTGGTTTCGCTCGGGGGACAGACACAGTCTCAATATGGTGGCTCCTGAGTGATGACTCTGTGCAACTAGCAGACGGTCGGTTTAGCCTGTCTATCTGCTCCCTGGCCTTGGCTCTGGACAGTCACTTGTTAACTAGTGCTGTTCTGAGACTATGACCTATACTACAAGAAATGAGAGCAGCACCTTCCAGAGTGGGATGGATACCGTCCCACCTTAACAGGGCAGCCTTCCCCTTAAAATTGCTCCAAATATTTATGAAGCCCACATTGTTTTTGGAGCACCACTAGGACATCCAGCAGTTCAGTGACCATAACCTGCTGTAGGCTACATCGCCATGTCGCATTGGGATGGGGCCAGAGCATGTGCCTGCATCAGACAATGCCTTCGCTAATTTACACACCTCTATAATATTACTCTTCGTAACCTCTGACTGTTGAAGGCGTATATCATTAGCTCCTGTGTGAAAAATCTTAGCGAACCTGTGCTTTCCTAGGAACCTAAGCTGACCTGCTATGTCTGGTGCCCTGGCTCCCGGTATACACATAACCTGTGCTGCTGGTGCCCCTAAAGGTATAGCTGATTTCGTGTGCCTCAAAATAGAGTCTCCTAAAACCAGAGCTTTTTTAGGTTTCTCAACGGGTGCCATACTGAGGAAAGCAAACCTGTTGGACACGTGAAGTGGAGAGGAATGGTGCTCCCGTGGGCAAGCCTTAGCGTTAGCTTTGGCTTTGCGAGTATGCCGCCGAGCCGTCACCCACTCGCCCCGCTGTGAGGGCTCTAATGCCGGAGTCGGGACTCCACCTAGTGCATCCAGACTTTCCCCTGCAGAACCTGGACTGCTTTCACACTCACTACTTCTTTCTAGACTCTGAATGCGCTCCTCTAATGCTTAGATCTTCTAAACATGTCACACTTTACACACTGAATGAACTGGATGTTCGCCATAGCAGAGAAATTACGTACCTTAATGTGGTTACTGTAGTGTGTGTTAGTAGTTCTGATGGGAATGACCTCCACTCACTGCTTTCAAACCCTCAAACAGGGAATAAAGCACTCTTCCGAAAGCAAAAAGAGACTAAATGGAGCCAACGGAAAGTAAAGGATGCAGGAAATCAAAATTATATTTTTAAGGTGATGAGAGAAAGAAAAAAACGAACTGTAAAAATTTTAACACCGATACAAACAAAATTCTCGGAAAACTATCAACAACAGGAAACAGGAACTGACGTCAGGCTCGACGAAAGTGAAGTCTGTTTTTCTGTATTGTGAGCAGCAAGCTAGTCAGTGGACAATAATAAATACATTTAGCAACAGGCTAGCTAATGTTAGGGATAATGATAGAAAGTAGGTGTGGTGACTTGCTGCTGTGACGGGCGAACACGTTTTTTGAGAATAAAAAAAAATAAAGGGGGATCAAGTGTACTGTTGAAAGGGTTGTGGAGAGTGGCTGTAGCTGGAGAAGGAGTGCAACCTAGTGCAAACAGTGCAGACGAAAAATAGTACAGACAGACAGTGCAGACAGACAACACAAGACAACACAAGACGAGACACAAAACACAAGATAGCGCCGACCATTTAAACCTACTGTATACTTTGATTATACAGTACTGTGCGAGGAGAACTGTAAAAACTATACCCGGGAATATAAACGGAAAAATGTAATGCAAAAAACAGCAGCAGTCAAGGGGTGTAAAAGACAGCATGTAAACGTTATAATAGAGTTAAAGGTGCAAAAAACAGCAGGTAAACAGTGTAGTATGGTAAAGTATAAATAATAATAAATAAATGATGGTGGAATGGGCTGAGATAAGTAATGAGTGTGTGTTAAGTCCAGGTTGTTCAGTTCGGTAACACACATTTAAAAGTGCACGAAACACGGTTAGCTGGATGGCGGCTTCCGGAACTCTGTCGCTGAGCCACGTCTCTGTGAAAATAAAAAAGATGCAGCAGTGTCTAAACTCTCACAGTTGTGGTCCGCTGGAGTCGGATGTAATCCAGTTTATTGTCCAGGGAGCAAGTGTTTGAAAGAGGAATGGATGGGAGAGCCGGACGGCTAGGGTTAGCATTTAGCCTAGCACAGACACCCGCCCACTTGCCGCGCTTCCGCTTTCTCGAGCAGCGCTTCCGACATCCCCTCTCCCGGCCACCGACATCAGGTGACACCGAGGGCTGGGGGTCTTTGTGGCAGAGGGCACAGCAAGCTGAGGTCACAAAGGTTATTAAAAACTTCATCATGCAGGTTTTTGGTTGCATGATACCTGTACATAACAGTGTCTGGTTGTCATACACATGAACAAAGCTGGCTTTGGTGTCCATGTATTGTAATAAGTCGGACTAAATATGGTGAAAGCACCATTTTTGGATCCGGAGAGGCCGCTGCGAGCCACTGCCGCGCCACCATCTTGGATTCAGCAGTGAGGAACCGCCACTCTCATATGCCTCCAGTTGTATCTTGTCTGATCTTCCTGCCATTTGCTTTGCATTGTGCATGGGGCGGAGGCATGTGGCCACATATTATGGTCATTGTTATAGCCTTAACAAGGTCCTGTGACTATATAATAACTAAACCAATACCAATATAAACTCATTTAAGTACTTTTTTACACTTTAAACATCTTTCAGTGTAAGCAGAACACATCCCTCTGTAAATGGAAATAAAACTAGAGAAGTTTTTGTTTATTTTTTACTTGTTCTATACAGGGAATTCCATGTTGTGAACATGCCTTGAAAGCAGCATTACTATGTCATTTATCATCCTATCCCTGTCACGGCCCCTTTGTCTTGTCCTTTGTTTCATACTGATGGTCTATATCTGTTTCTGTGTACTCCTGATTACTTTGTCTATTTTAACCCTTGTGTTTTGTAGTTCTAGACATATCATGTATAAGCATGTATTATCAAAAGTTTTCATCATTTCCATTCCAATTATGATTTTATCTGAACTTACAGCATATTGACATCAGATCTGTGGAAATGGAGAAAAGAACCATCGTACTGCTGGGGAAGACTGGTGTTGGGAAGAGTGCAACAGGAAACACCATCTTGAGGAGGAACAGATTTGAGTCATGTCGATCTGTAGATTCTGTAACAGAGGAGTGTGCATTTGAGGAGGCAGTAATTAATGGAAAGTGCGTACGTGTAGTTGATACACCAGGATTCTTTGATACAGAAATGTCAGATGAGGAATTAGCCATAGAGATAGCCAGAAGTGTTTATCTTTCACAACAAGGGGTTCATGCCTTCCTTTTGGTTATTCCATACGGGACATTCACAAAGCAGGAGGAAGAAATAATTTCAAAGGTACAGGAGGTCTTTGGTGAGAAAGTGACTGAGCACATGATTATACTTTTCACTAAAGCAGATGGGGTGGAAAATAGTGACATAGAAAATAGCTCTAATGAACACCTGAAAAGAAGTTTACAAAAGTGTGGAGATAGATATCTGATGTTTGACAACACAGCACAAGGCAGCACAACACAGGTTACTGATCTTCTAGAAATGACAGAAAGAGTGGTAGAGCATAACAGTGGAAAGAGCTACACCAACGAAGTGTACAAGGCAGCACAAAGAAGTACCTTCGATGCATTCTGGGAAACATTTAAACAATTGTTTCTCATGGCAGCTGCTAAATTTAAGAAAGCTTATAAGGCATCTGACTGTTTTGCTCAAGGGCTGATGTCCGATATCGGTTTGTCAAAAGATGATAAGTGGAAGCCTTCGTTGTTGGGAGTAGTTGTAGGTCTTGTAGTTGAAACAGTAACGTTTGTTATCAGGGTTACGTTTAACGTTTTTTATCAAAAGTGAGACATGCACTTCTGAGCAAAGAGCTTGCTCAGTTGTAGTTGCTGTCATTTAAATAAAAAAGAATTATAAAAAAACATTACACTACATTACATTACACTTAACTATCAACAATCATGTTTAGACATATACCAGCTTTGATTAAATCTTGTACTTAACATAATGCCATAATAGTAACTACATTTTAGCTGTTAAAAACAAGATACTTTTTTCAATAACACTTACATTTTTCCTGAGTTCTGCTTTAGCCAGTAAAATTGTTTCAATAATAAGGCAAGTTACTTGAATGATTTGGAAAATGATAATTAATTAATGAACATTAATGACATTTAGTGGGTATATTAATCTTTGTGTTTAGAACATCCTAATCATCTTTTTCATAGTAAATAACAGTAAAAACATCTCTTTGAACATTTTAGTCTGAAATAGTTTGAAGTCAGTTAGATCTGAAAAGGTTGAGGCTACAAAGGTTGAGGTGACGTCCAGTCAATGTTTCCAGTGTTCAAGGGTTATACTTAAGAAGCAAATCAACTATAAGTGTTTGTAAATCAGATTTTGTTTTACAATTGCTATTTCTCTGAACATGTTCTAATTAAATCATATTGGCTGTGCAATTGTTTCTGCACCACACCTTTTATATAATGTAGTTATAATTTAAAACATTTCATCTTTTCATAAACAAGAATCAAGAATCTTTTCATATTTCTTACAATGATTGATATAAACATGAATGCTCTATGTTGTGTGAAAAATTATTATACCAAGACTACACACTATTTGTATAGCCTTTTAACAATGGATATTGTCCTAAATAAGCTTTAGAGATGAATAGATTACAAATGAACATTCAATTCAATTCAATTCATTTTTATTTGTATAGCGCTTTTAACAATGAACATTGTCTCAAAGCAGCTTTACACAGATAATGTGGTGATTAAACATAAATATGTTCTTTGTAAGTATGTTTGTCCCTGATGAGCAACTGTGGCAAGGAAAAACTCCCCGAGATGGCATAAGGAAGAAACCTTGAGAGGAACCAGACTCAAGAGGGAACCCATCCTCATCTGGGTTGCACCAAATGTCCATTAGGGATGGGCTTATAGGGACTAGTTTACACACTTTAAATGTTCACTTTTGTGTTTACATTGCATTTGCATTGTAAACAAAAAAAGCTCCAGTATAAACAGGAGAGCTAAAAAAATGTTCTGTATGAGATGCTGGGAGTGGAGATCTACTTTATCTTACTATATATATATATATATTATATTTTTCTGAAGGAAAATGTATTAAAGTGTAAATCATGATTGTAAACACAGACTTTGTAAATAAATTTCTTGTTTATTAATAAAAGGGGTACATGTTACACTGCATACACAGAAATGATCTATTTTGAGGAATCAAGGCTGGAGTCGTCACACAATCGCCCTGCTGTGAGATTTCTGATACTACACAAATACTAGATAAGAGTATTACTAGTGATGAGAAAGCCTGCCTGAACACTTCACACACCAAACATAAACACACACCATACCAGTGGCATTACCTTCCTTAATGTGGAGATCAGCTGGCTTCGGTGCGCTGCTTTAAACAGGAAGAAGCAATCTTTCAAAAAGAAAATAAGAGAAACTGACAAAAAAAACAAAACAAAACAGTAAATCAAAACTTGTTTTAGGATAATAAGGAGAAAACTTTAAGGTTTAAAGACACCACTAACAAGAAACGAGTCAAAAAAAACCATGAAGTATGATTGATGATTGTAGACATATTAAATAGCTAAATGCCTCATTGGCTGCTAGATTGTTACATCATCACCAGGCAAGAGTTCCCTATTTCACATAGCTGTACTGGAGAAAAATGCCCAGGTCATGTGCTGCTTGGAGATGTACAACCCACCACCCAATTTACCATATACCTCAGGGAATTACCTTTCACAGGGAGACTGAACATTTTTTCTGGTTGTATTTGATCAGTAAAATATTTTGATGACAGTAATCAGAGTCTATTAATAGTTAGCGATATTTTGCTATTTAGCTGCGAGTAGAGACTTTATAGGAAATCAAGATGTTTTAAATTCTTTCTTATATAGTTTTAGCTTATGTTATATTTAATAGTATAAACTAAATTGCTTGTATTAGTTATACAAGATATTTATTTATTTTGGCGTTTTTTTAAAACCACCTCTTATTATTATATTGTAAATCTAACCACCCATGTTCCCAATGCTATCTTGGTGACAGATGCTGGACCTGCATTATTTGATCATAACTATTACTTGCTTACACTGAAAAACAACAGATGAGTCATATGAAGGTACAGCTAAGTGGTTTATTTTATAGGCATTGTCTGAGAAAAATGTCAAAGTGTCTATGATCAATTAATTTGTCCAAGCTCAGATTGATTCAGATGGTGTGTTTTTTCTCAAGGAGCACATTGAGGATCCACTGTTTGTAATTGACAGCTATATATCTCTCTTGGCATTAAGATATGCACATATGTTGCGTGTAGCAGCAAACTGGACTTTACAGATAATAAGGAAGGAAATTCACAAGAAAGGACAGAGCAGACTCTCTCTGCTGAGGAGACTAAGGTCTTTTGGAGTGCAGGGAGAGCTACTGAAGAACTTTTTTGAATCTGTGGTGGCCTCAGCCATCTTCTATGGTGTGGTATGCTGGTGCAGCAACATCTCTACTGCAGACAGCAAGAGACTGGACAAGCTGATCAGGAAGGCCATCTCAGTCCTGGGGATTCCCCTGGACACTGTACAGGAGGTGGAAGAAGGAGGATGGTAGCAAAACTATCATCATTGCTGTAGAACGACTATCACCCACTGTAAGAAACAGTTTAGTCTCTGAGCAGCTCCTTCAGTGACAGACTGTTAACTCAAGACACGTCAAGTTTATTTCTATTGCGCTTTTTACAACAGACATTGTCTCAAAGCAGCTTTACAGAAATCAACAGTGAAGGTGAATGGTGTGTGTTTATCCCTGATGAGCAGCCGTGGCAATTGTGACAAGGAAAAACTCCCTTAGATGTTATGAGGAAGAAACCTTGAGAGGAACCAGACTCAAAAGGGGAACCCATCCTCATTTGGGTGACATCAAGAGTGTGATTATAGTCTTTAAACCAGGGGTCACCAACATGGTGCCCGCGAGCCTTTTCTAAAAATAGCTGTTTCCTACCTTGTTAAATCATTGTTGATAATTATTGTGAGAAATCATTAACATGATCAGTGTCTTCACGTAGATCAGGGGTGTCAAACTCAGTGTTACATCCGGCCCGACGTACAATTATATCCGGGCCGTGAGATGATTTTATAAAGATCTATTATTATTGTTATTAATTTCCCGGCGATATGAAGCGCTGATAACACAAACTACAGATCCCATAATGCAGCGCTTCAGCTGCCTTACCGAACACTAGACTACTTGGGAACATTCCAGCGTCAATCAAGTCGAGCTTTTGTTGATGTATTTAATGCTATTGTACAGTTATTGTGAAGCCCCTTACAATGGCGAAGAGAAAAGTGGATTCTGAAAACAGAGCCTTTCAAAACCGATGGAATTCTGAGTAGATGTTTACTTTCTGAGTATATGTATTTAAATAGAGTCAATGGAGCGAATGTGGCTGTAATTAAGGAAATGAATGTAAGCCGGAACTACGAGACAAAAAATCAGGAGAACAGTGACATTAACTTTCATACACCAATAGTTACACTTAATAATCCATATCCTTCTCTTCCCGTCTCTCTCTCTCTCTCTCTCTCTCTCCCTCTCCCTCTCCCTCTCTCTCTTTCGGTCGAGTTAAACATGCTCCTGAGGCTCCAGTGACCACTGTTCCTGCCCCTCTCCCCTCCTTGGATCTTCACACTTCTGTGCAGCTCGGGACGGTCTCTCATCAACACCTTGGGTGGTTCCATGTAATCCCGGAGTAGAACGGGTGCTTTGAGGACGGATTGGACTGTAGTTGGTGTCGGTGGTCTGCAGCACTGACTCGGGAGTGCAGTTTGCTTCTGATCGTCATCACTGTACCCCACAACATTGTATATCTGCTTCAAATGGTCATTTGGTGCAACCCAGATGAGGATGGGTTCCCTCTTGAGTCTGGTTCCTCTCAAGGTTTCTTCCTTTGCCATCTCAGGGAGTTTTTCCTTGCCACAGTTGCTCATCAGGGACAAACATACTTACAAAGAACATATTTATGTTTAATCACCACATTATCTGTGTAAAGCTGCTTTGAGACAATGTTCATTGTTAAAAGCGCTATACAAATAAAAATGAATTGAATTTAATTTAATTGAGAAGCTAAAAAAATCTGAATGCAGAGCAGAAGATCCAGAAAATAAAAGAGTTAAAGAAGAATCTGACATTTCAGCAGATGTTTTTCACCAGAGCAAAATCACAAAGTGAATTTGTGTGAAAACAGAGATCAGAGTCACATCAGCCGGTTATTTACTGAGGGAGAGTTTCTGAAGAGCTGCATGATGAAGCTGTGAGACGTCTGGTGTTTGAATGGAGATATTTTTATGGAGAGCAAAATATTTTAAGTTATTTATAGATTAAGATTATTTTTTTAGAAAATGGCATAAAAGCAAAGAAATCAAACGTTTACTTAAAAGCACAATTATTAACCCAGCCATTAAGGAGGCACAAGCCAGTGCACTCTTAGTGTCAGTCCCAAGCCTGGATAAATGTGGAGTTTTGTGTTATGAAGGGCATCCAGTGTAAAACATGTGCCAAATCAAATATGCGGGTCACGATTAAGAATTTTATTGCAGATATTGCAGGTATCGATAGCGAACAGGGTCCTGGTGGAAATTGGGCTACTGTTGGCCGAAGGAGGGGAAGAAGAGGAGGAAGACGTCTACAGAGACAGCAGAGAAAGGAGAAGTGGAGGAGAGTGGAGTCAAGTCAAGTCAAGTCAAGTCGCTTTTATTGTCATTTCAACCATATATAGCTGATGCAGTACACAGTGAAATGAAACAACGTTTCTCCTGAACCCAGGTGCTACATAAAACAACATAAAACAACAGTCACAGAACAGAAGAACACAGAGCCAGGAACTAAGATCCTCGCCACATAAAGTGCATGTGTGCAACTGGTGCAAACAGTGCAAGAGACAACACAGGACAGTGCAGGACAACACAGGACAATACACAAAATATAAAAATAAAAAAAACAGCAGTAGCTCCGCCAGTAAAACCTGTCGTGACAGGATAAGGTGCACAGTAGCAGAAATGTAAACAAATATAAACAGAATTTTGAAATTCACTAATAGTATAAAAAAATATAGTAGCAGCAATCAAGATAAAGTGACCAGTGACCAAGGGGTTAATGGAATATTGTGCAAAAAGAGCAAGTCCCTGAGATCAGCAACAAACGGAATGTAAACATTATGCTATAATGAGAGGTGTGGATGGTACTGAGACCTGGGTGTGTGAAGTGTATGTGTGTTGAGTCCGGTTGTACAGATCAGTCACTCAGTTGTGTGTAAGTGTGTGTGTGTGTGTGTGTGTGTGTGTGTGTGTGTGTGTGTGAGAGAGAGAGAGAGAGTTCAGTCCAGATGTTTGTTCAGGAGCCTGATGGCTTGCGGGAAAAAACTGTTAGGAGGGTGAAGTATGTGTGTGAGGGGTGTGTGTGGTCATCCACAATGCTGTGTGCTTTGCGGATGCAGTGTGTGGTGTAAATGTCCATGATAGAGGGGAGAGAGACTCGATGATCTTCTCAGCTGTTCTCACTATCCTCTGTAGGGTCTTGCGATCCGAGACGGTGCAATTCCCAAACCAGGCAGTGATGCAGCTGCTCACAATGCTCTCGATGGTCCCTCTGTAGAACATGGTCAGGATGGGGGGAGGGAGGTGGGCTTTCCTCAGCCTTCTCAGGAAGTAGAGACGCTGCTGGGCTTTCTTGGTGATGGAGCTGGTGTTAAGTGACCAGGTGAGGTTATCCGCCAGATGAACACCAAGGAATTTGGTGCTCTTGACGATCTCCACTGAAGATCCATCGATGATCAGTGGAGAATGGTCACTCTGTGCTCTTCTGAAGTCAACAACCATCTCTTTGGTTTTGTCCACGTTCCGAGACAGGTTGTTGGCTCCACACCAGGCTGTTAGCCGTTGCACCTCCTCTCTGTATGCTGACTCGTCGTTCTTGCTGATTAGACCCACCACGGTCGTGTCATCAGCAAACTTGATGATATGATTCGAGCTGTGCATTGGTGCACAGTCGTGAGTCAGCAGAGTGAACAGCAGTGGACTGAGCACACAGCCCTGAGGGGCCCCAGTGCTCAGTGTCGTGGCGCTGGAGATGCTGTTCCCGATCCGGACTGACTGAGGTCTCTCGGTCAGGAAGTCCAGGATCCAGTTGCAGAGAGAGGTGTTCAGGCCCAGTAGGCTCAGCTTCTCGATCAGGTGCTGGGGAATGATTGTGTTGAATGCTGAACTGAAGTCTATGAACAGCATCCTTACATAAGAGTCCTTGTTATCCAGATGGGTGAGGGCCAGATGGAGGGTTGTGTAGATGGCATCGTCCGTGGAGCGGTTTGGACGATACGCAAACTGCATGGGGTCCAGTGAGGGTGGGAGTTGGGTCTTTACGTGCCTCATGACAAGCCTCTCGTCATCATGATGGGTGTGAGTGCAACGGGACGATAGTCATTGAGGCAGGACACAGAAGACTTCTTCGGCACAGGAATAATGGTCGTCGTCTTGAGGCACGAAGGAAGAGTGGCGCTGCTCAGGGAGATGTTGAAGATGTCAGTGAAGACATCTGCTAGTTGTTCTGCACATTCCCTGAGCACTCTGCCAGGAATGTTGTCAGGTCCAGCAGACTTCCATGGGTTAACTCTGCATAGAGTTTTCCTCACTTCAGCTGTGGTTAGACAGAGCACCTGGTCACTGGGAGGAGGGATTGTCTTCCTCGCCACCACGTTGTTCTGCACCTCAAACCGGGCGTAGAAGTCGTTCAGCGCATCTGGAAGGGAGGCGTCACGGTCACAAGCAGGTGATGTGGTCTTGTAATTTGTGATCGCCTGGATGCCCTGCCACATGCGCCGGGTGTCTCCGCTGTCCTGGAAGTGGCCATGGATTCTCTTGGCGTGTGCGCGCTTCGCCTCTCTGATAGCACGAGACAGTTTGGCCCTTGCTGTTTTTAAGGCCGTCTTGTCCCCTGCTCTGAAGGCAGAGTCTCTTGTTTTTAGCAGCGCACGAACCTTGGCGGTCATCCATGGCTTCTGGTTGGAGCGTATAGTGATGGTCTTGGAGGTAGTCACGTCATCAATGCATTTGCCGATGTAACTGGTCACTGTTGACGTGTACTCCTCCAAGTTGATGAATTCGCCACTGGTTGCAGCTTCCCTGAACATGTCCCAGTCAGTGCATTCAAAACAGTCCTGGAGAGCAGACATGGATCCTGCTGACCAGGTTCTAACTTGTTTTTGAGCAGGTCTTGAACGCCTGCTGAGTGGTCTGTATGCTGGGATCAACATAACAGAGATGTGGTCTGAGTACCCGAGGTGGGGGCGGGGCTTCGCCCGGTATGCGCCCCGGATGTTTGTGTAAACAACATCCAGCGTGTTTTCTCCTCTGGTTGCAAAGTCCACATTCTGATATAATTTGGGAAGCACAGTCCTGAGATTTGCATGATTAAAATCTCCGGCGACTATAAACAGTCCGTCAGGGTGTGTGTTTTGAAGTCCGCTAATGGTCCCGTAGAGCACACTGAGCGCTTTCCTTAGCATTAGCGCTAGGTGGTATGTACACTCCGAGCACAATAGCGGTGGAGGTACGTGTTGATACAATAAATGTTGGCACTATGACTGGTAAAGGGAGAGAGATAGCTGATATGATGGAGAGGAGAAAGGTAGAGATGTTGTGTGTTCAGGAGACCAAGTGGAAAGGGAGTAAGAGCAGGAACATTGGAGGTGTTTAAACTGTTCTATCATGGTGTGGATGGAAAGAGAAATGTTGTAGGGGGGATTCTGAAGGAAGAGTACAGTAAGAGTGTAGTGGAGGTGAAGAGAGTTTCTGATAGGGTGATGATCGTGAAGCTGGAAGTTGAAGGGATGATGATAAATGTCATCAGTGCTTATGCTTCACAAATCGGCTGTGAGATGGAGGAGAAGAAAGATTCTGAAGTGAATTAGATGAAGTGGTAGAAGGTGTACCTAGAAATGAACGATTGGTGATTGGGGCAGACTTTAATGGGCATGTAGGTGAAGGGAACAGAGGTGATGAGGAGGTGATGGTAGGTATGGCTTTAAGGAGAGGAATGTGGAAGAGCAGATGGTGGTAGATTTTGCAAAAAGGATGGAAATGGCAGTGGTGAACACGTATTTTAAGAAGAAGGAGGATCATAGGGTGGATGTGACAGAGTGAACTGTCCCTATGGCGGGCATGACAATACACACAACACTTTTACTTCTGCTCTGGTTCTTGCTACAGCGCTGTGGGTGCACACACACGCCAGGTAGCACGCCGCTCGCAAACACACACGCACACGCGCGCGCGCACACACACACACACACACACACACACACACACACACACACACACACACACACACACACACACACACACACACACACACACACACACACACACACACACACACGGAAGGACTTCCTAAAACTTTGTGTGCTCACCTGTTAGCTGCGTCGGTCTTCCGGGTTGGGTTTGGATGGCAGCCAATCGGAGCGAGCTGAATAGCGGCCGGCTTTAAAGGGCCAGCGCTGCGTCGCGCATGCGCAGTAAACCCGGAAGTCGGCAAGCTTATGTTGAAGGGACATTTTTTTTTGTGTGATTATTATTATTGTTATTATTATTGATTTTGTGAATTTCTGTTATTAGTATTATTAGTGCTATTATTAGTATTATTATTGTTGTCATGTTTATTTATTTATTATGATATTCACAATGTTATTAAGCCATTTTGTGACTGGCTACAAAATACCAAAACCCTTTGGGTAAAATGGTTGTGTCCAAGGGGCGGGGCTTACACTATATAAACCAGCCTCCCACTATAATACAGTGTGGAGTCGTAGGAGTGGTGCATTGTGGAGATAACAGAGGCTGAGAACTATTGTAGTGAATGCACATGAGCAGGTGCGCCTATTTGGTATATAGTTTTCTTTACTTTCCCTGTAATTGTCTTTGTTTTGTTATTTTGCCACTTTTTCTTTTCTGGGGTATTGTATATATTTTGGACTTTGCACTTGAGCACGCTGTAAATAAACACCACTTTACACGGAACATCACAGCGAGTATTGCCATCATTTGGGTAGAAGGCGAACCAGTAAGGCCGCTCTACCACAGTGACCTATAAGAGTGGAGGAAGGTGCACACAGGTGAATTATGTTCTCTTAGGAGATGCAACCTGAAGGAGATTGAGACTGTAAGGTGTTGGCAGGGGACAGTGTAGCTAGACAGTATCGGATGGTGGTCTGTAGGATTGTTTTGAAGGTGAAGAAGAAGAAAAACCGAAAAGAAGAATAAGATGGTGGAAACTGAATGAGGAAGACTGTAGTGTGAGGTTTAGGGAAGAGGTTAGACAGAGGCTCGGTGGTGGTGAAGAGGTGCTGGATAATTGGGAAACTACTGCAGGAGTGATGAGGGAGGCAGCTAGAAAAGTACTTGGTGTGACATCTGGAAATAGAAAGGAAGACAAAGAGACATGGTGGTGGAATGAGGACATGCAGGAGAGCATAAGGGGAAAGAGGTTAACAAAACAGAAGTAGGATCGACAGGGTGATGAGAAAAATAGGCAGGAGTACAAGGAGATGCAGCAGCAGGTAAAGAGGGATGTGGCGAAAGCCAAGAAAAAGGCATATGAGGAGCTGTAGGAGAGGTTGAAGGAGAAAAGGATTTGTACCGATTGGCCAGGCAGAGGGACCGAGCTGGGAAGGATGTGCTGCAAGTAAGAGCAATAAAGAAAGGAGATGGAAATGTGTTGACTAGTGAGGAGAGTGTGTTGAGAAGATGAAGGAAGCATTTTGAGCAGCTGATGAACGAGGAAAATAAAAGAGAGAGAGGGTTGGATGGTGTGAAGATGGTGAAGCAGGAAGTGGATAGGATTAGTAAAGAGGAAGTGAGAACAGCGGTTAGGAGGATGAAGAGTGGAAAGTTGGTTGGACCAGATGACATACCGGTAGAAGCGTGGAGATGTTTAGGAGAGATGCAGTGGAGTTTTTAACCAGATTGTATAACAGGATTCTGGAAGGTGAGAGGATGCCTGAGGAATGGAAAACGAGTGTGCTGGTACTGATCTTTAAGCATAAGGGAGATGTTCAGACCTGCAGTAACTACAGAGGATACACCATGAAGTTATGGGAAAGAGTAGTGGAAGCCAGGCTGAGAGAAGAGGTGACCATCTGTGAGCAGCAGTATGGTTTCATGCCGAGGAAGAGCACCAAAGACACCTTATTTGCTTTGAGAATGTTGATAGAGAAGTATAGAGAAGGACATAGGGAGTTACATTGTGTATTTGTGGATTTAGAGAAGCATACGAAAGAATGGAGAGAGGAGTTGTGGTATTGTATGAGGAAGTCAGGTTTGTCAGAGAAGTATGTGAGGGTGGTGCAGGACATGTATGAGGACAGTGTGACAGCAGTGAAGTGTGCAGTAGGAACGACAGACTGGTTCAAGGTGAAGGTTGGACTGCATCAAGGATCGGCCCTGAGCCCTTTCCTGTTTGCAGTGGTGATGGACAGGTTGACGGACAAGGTCAGACAGGAGTCTCCGTGGACTATGATGTTTGAGGATGATATTGATTTGTGATTTGTGGTGAGAGTAGTGAGCAGGTTGAGAAGAGTCTGGAGGGGTGGAGGTATGCACTGGAGAGAAGGGGAATGAAAGTGAGTAGGAGTAAGACAGAGTACGTGTGTGAATAAGAGGGAGGGCAGTGAAGTGGTGCGGTGCGGTTGCAGGGAGAAGAGGTGGAGAAGGTGGAGGAGTTCAGGTACCTGGGGTCAACAGTGCAATGTAATGGAGAGTGTGTTAGGGAAGTAAAGATAGAGTGCAAAAGAGTGGGTGGAGTAGAGTGATAGCTGGAGTGATTTGTGATAGAAGAGTATCTGTGAGAGTAAAAGGGAAAGTTTATAGGACTGTGGTGAGACCTGAGATGTTGTATGGATTAGAGACAGTGGCATTGAGTAAAAGGCAGGAGGCGGAGCTGGAGGTAGCAGAGCTGAAGATGTTAAGGTTTTCGTTGGGAGTGACGAGGATGGACAAGATTAGAAATTGGTTTATTAGAGGGACAGCGCATGTTGGATGCTTTGGTGACAAGGTGAGGGAGGTGAGATTGATATGGTTTGGACATGTGCAGAGGAGGGACATGGGGGTATATTGGTAGGAGAATGCTGAGGATTCAGGAAACACCAGGAAGGAGGAAAAGAGGAAGACCAAGGAGGAGGTTCATGGATGTGGTGAGGGAAGACATGCAGGTAGATGTTGTGAAAGAGGCAGATGTAGAGGACAGGGTGGTATGGAGACGGATGATCCACTGTGGAGACTCCTAATGGGTGCAGCCGAAAGAAAAAGAAGAAGAAGACGACGACTTAAAAGCACAATTATTATTGATTTGATTAGGGGCTTTTCACAGCATGTTTATATTTTCTACTATTTCTAATAATAACATATAATTAAAGGTAAATTTGAAAGTTTCAGAGAATCTGGAACAATCTCTATGGGTAAGGGTCAAGGACAGAAAACCATACTGGATGCCCGTGATCTTTAAGCCCTTAGACGGCACTGCATCACATACAGGAATGCTACTGTAATGGAAATCACAACATGGGCTCAGGAATACTTCCAGAAAACATTGTCGGTGATCACAATCCACCTTGCCATTCGCCGTCGCCGGCTAAAACTTTATAGGTAAAAAAAAAAGTTATATCTAAGCATGATCCAGAAGCTCAGGTGTTTTCTCTGGGCCAAGGCTTATTTAAAATGGACTGTGGCAAAATGGAGAACTGTTCTGTGGTCAGAAGAATCAAAATTTGAATTTCAAGACAGAGGACATGTGTGTGAATGAGAGGAAGGGCAGTGGAGGGGTGCGGTTGCAGGGAGAAGAGGGGGAGAAGGTGGAGGAGTTTAAGTACCTGGGGTCAACAGTGCAAAGTAATGGAGATTGTGTTAGAGAAGTGAAGAAATATACTTACATATTTATCTGCACTTGTCAATTAATTGCTACTTCTGGTTGATGCTAAACTGCATCTGTCTGTCTGTCTGTCCAGACCCTATTCTTTCCTGTGGACCTGCCTGATCTACAGTATTTCTGTTGGAAGAAATTGATGCAATTAGTTTGTCATCATGTATTTGTACTCCAGTTTTAAAAAAGTGTTTATTATTTACTTATTTTTAGCTCAGTTATTCATAACTACTCTGCATTAACGCCATACAGTCATCACACACTTTTGCACATCAAAATCATTTGTGGATATAGCCACAATAGACTCACACAATGATATTAATACTAACACCAGTCGCTTCTGATTGTAAGGCATATGCTGACTTGCATCAGTAAAGACTTCCACATTTCCTACTCTGTTTGAATTGTGATGTGTGTTCTTAGTTATGCAAAGTCTCTAGATCAGTCCCACATTTGGTCCTGTGTTTAAAGGTCATTTCATTCACCACTGTTTTCACTTTTGTGTTTGATTAATGTGTATAAATACACCTTTGTTTTTTTTTTTACATTTTTTTCAGCAAAGTGACACACTGAGTTGTAACATTCATAGTTTCACATTGTAGCACATTGACTTGATCCTTGAGAAACATTGTTTCACTGTAATCTGTATTACAGTGAAGAAACTTCATTTGTATCTGCATTATCTTTTACATTTTTCCTAATCTGTCTAAAATATTTGTATATAGTACAATTGTTTAACCAAGTTGTAGTTTAGTCTAAACAGGTCATGTGATTTCAGAGAAATCTAGTTTTATCTTACGTCTAAACAGGTCATGTGATTTCAGAGAAATCCAGTTTTATCTTTAAGTCTAAACAGGTCATGTGATTTCAGAGAAATCCAGTTTTGTTTTCAAGTCTAAACAGGTCATGTGATTTCAGAGAAATCCAGTTATTTTTGTTAAACCTAAACAAGTCACGTGATTTCAAAGAAACCTGTTTAATCCATAGCAATGCAGCAGGTCATTACATACAGAAAGATTTCACAACAAACAGACAGCAGAAATCTGAACTAAATCTGAAATAAATCATTTGCACCATGAACCTTAATGCGTCTGTTTATGATGTATGTGAAGTACATTATGTTCATCATATGTGTTTAAAGAAGTAATGCAGATCAAATACTGATTTGTTTTCAGTTTTTTTAGTTCTATGTTTTACTGTTTACTTCTACTCTTAAATAAGCATTAAATAATGCACATATTAAGCATTACTGGTATTAATTAATATTATGCACCAGGAATTCTCAAAGTCTGGTCTGCATGAGGAAACAGCACTGTTGTTGTGAAGTTAAAATTTGATAAACTGCAGAGTGAAAGTATAAAACCAAGACTAGTCTTTTATTTTTAACAGGGTTTAGAAACATATTTAGTATTGTCCAAACACAAAACCCAGCTTCAGTACCTAAAAATAGTAGAAGGAGACATGTAAGAAGTAAAATTCCTAACAGTCAGGAGTTTTTTTTAAATATTTCTGTTTTAAGTAGAACAATATGGAAATTGGGAAAACACCCATATCCTGCTCTAAACACAGAACATTACATTAAAATCTGGTCTTATATATTAAATATCCAACTATAAAATACTGCTATAAACTACCTGTTCTGTGAGTTTGCTATTGTCTACTATCTGTAATATTTTAATCTGTAGTCAATACATTACAAATGCAAATGTTGACAGTAGAACCCATTTAAAATATTTTTTTGCTCATTTTTTATTAATTTATTCTGTTCTATATTTTCTACAATACTTTCTTTTTTCATGGTAACATCTACTTTCCACTGATTATTTATAGCTTTTCATATGTTTTACTTGCTAAATGTTGTTTAAGGTTTGGGTGGAGCTTGGAGTAAGAACAAAAAGAGTAAAGATATTTCCTGATTTGTGAGCAGATTTGATCGTGATCTGTAAGAGAGAGAAGTGTTCCATTGTTACTCCTTATTAGATTTGAGCTTTTACACTAAAGGTGAGTGTTTGTTTTATAATAGAACTGATTTATTAAAGTGACTAGTTTACTGCTGTTCTCAAACACCTCATGGAAAAAAATTCTGGTATTGTGAATTTTTATATATGTATTAACTTTTATTTGATTTTATTTGATTGTTTTAGAGACGTGCACATTAAAATTAATATCACTATTTTAAATTAAAAATCAACAGTAGATCTTGTAGCTGTGTTTAAGTGACAATAACAGCCTTTTTACACACAGCTTCATAAGCATCTCCAGATTTGGGACAAAGTTGCTGTGTAGCTAAAAAAAAAGTTAGCGAGAATAATAATAATAGACAAAAAGACATCAGTTTGCTACAGAGAATAAAGATTGTAGAGTGATGAGTCCAGATAGACCTTGTCCCACATCCAAGTCAAGTCAAGTCAGGTTTATTTGTATAGCGCTTTTCACAACAGACATTGTCTCAAAGCAGCTTTACACAAATCAACAGTGATGGTGAATGGTGTGAATTTGTCCCTGATGAGCAGCCGTGGCGACTGTGGCAAGGAAAAACTCCCTTAGATGTTATGAGGAAGAAACCTTGAGAGGAACCAGACTCAAAAGGGGAACCCATCCTCATTTTGGGTGACATCAAGAGTTTGATCATAAATCTTTCAACAATACAGAACACTGGACAGTGAGAACTAACATGATTACTGGAGTATAAGATTATAAGTGATGTTCTTTCTGCAGTCTTATACAGTCTATATGGTCAGTAGCTCCGAGTTTTATGAGCTCAGCATTTGTGATCACCACAGATCCAGCATCAGCTTCTCCATGCCAGAGCCTTTAAACACTCCAGGAGGACCAATGTCAAAACTCCACACATGTAGTGGGATCCCAATGGCACTGGTACGTCTCTAGATGGTTCGGGATGTTTGTGAGTTCGGCATCTACTTCTTCAAAGGTCCGTAATCATCACGAGGTGGGAGATGACTGGAGCTGGCCAAACCTCTGGGTGTCTCGGGATGGAGAGAGAAAGAGAAGCAGTGGAGAGGAATTAGCGTAGCTGCTGTTCATGATATTAACAGCACAAGTTGATAATGTGCATGTGATCAGATGTTCTGGAGCACAAGGTTATGATATGTGATGTGAGTTATGTGTAGGCTTTGCTAAAAAGATCGTCTCAAGGTTACGAACGTAACCCTAGTTCCCCGAGGGAACGAGACGCTGCGTCGAAACGCTATGGGAACGCCCCTGTGTGACCACGCTCTGAACCACGTGTGAAATCTAGCCAATAGGCAAGCCGTGACGTCATAGACAGGCGACGTCGCGTAAACCAGGAAGCTACAAGATGGCTGTGCGGTGGTAGCGACATTAGCTTCTGCAAAGAGAGAAGGTAAGCGCCGCAGGGATGCAGGGAGTGTGGCCGGAGGCGCGGCGTCTCGTTCCTCGGGGAACTAGGGTTACGTTCGTAACCTTGAGACGTTCCCTTCAGGAACTCGAGCTGCGTCGAACGCTATGGGAACGAGTGTCCAATCACGCCACACTGACCAGACCCTGCCAAAGAGTGAGGGCCTCGGCACCAGCACGCAGGACAGAGGAGCCCGGGGTGGCTCCGAGGTCGAGGCCATAGAACCTGACAAAGGCCAGCGGGGTGGACCAACCCGCAGCGTCACAGACGTCCCGGAGCAACACTCATGTGCACCCGGCTGCAGAGGCCGCCACACTCCGGCGGGGCGAGCCCTGACCGCAATCGGAGCGGGGACCAGGACTCGCAGCCGAACAACTGCACCAACCACCTCCAAGGACTCGTCCTGTGGAGATAAGCACCCAGTGCCCGCACTGGACACAGCCGGGTCTCGTAACCCCTGGTTGGGGGCCATAACAGAGGAGGGCAGAATGCCTGTAACACGACACATCGTGTGGGAGCACCCGGCCACGTGTAAGAACACTCTGGCCATGCCAGGGGGGCAACTCCAGGTGGGGCGAGGCAACTGCCAAGTCCCAGACAGGCACTCCGAGTCGTGTCCCGGGCCACAGCCTCCGGGCGCCGCGGAGGAAACGTGTCACCAATGGGACCTACCCAGCGAACACGGAAACCCTCAGGGTCGAAGGGGTTAACCCTGCGGCAAACTGTACCTGCAAAAACACCAGAACTGAACCGACCGGGCAGTCATCTGGGCCCAAGTCATGGTGCTCACACCGTGACGCGAACAGTCGTCCATCGTGCGGCGTACGACCTCCTCATGGAGGGAGCTCTGGAGTGGAGAGGGGCCTCTACTACCTCGGTAGAGAACAGCCGCTACAAACCGTGTCCCCTCAGGGGCCACAGGCTCCACAACACCGGGCGGGGGTGAACCAGGGTTCCGCCTGCCCACAAGGTGCTACCTGGAGAAGACGGTGCTACCGGCAAAACTTTCCCAGAACTCCCGAGAGCAGCGCAATCGGGGGAAAGGCGTACAGGCGTAGCCTCGGCCAAGACCGTCCCACGGCAGCCACTGTCTCGACAGGGCGTCTGCTCAGACATCCAACCGTCCCGGGATGTAACCGGCTCTAAATGAGAGGAGTTCGTCCCGGGACCACAAGAGGACCCCCTGCGCCCGTTGCTCACAAGGGCGAGACCGAGGACCCCCCGGTGGATGATGTACGAGACCACCGCAGCATTGTCCGAGCGGACCAACACATAGCGACCTCTAAGGACTGGGAGGAAGTGTTGTAACCCCAACAACACTGCCAGCACCTCCCGGCAACCTACAGTTGTGTTCAAAATTATTTAACCCCCACTGAAATTGATTGTTTTGGTCGGTTTGACATTGATTATGATCATTCAGTCATCCTGCTTACAATTAAATCAAAGAGGCACGTGTAGGTCAGACAAATATAACATAACATTTATAATGAAATAACCACAAATGTCTTTCCTGAGCTCACATCATTATCAGTTTTATTCAACCCCCAAGTGACATTCAATCTTAGTACTTAGTACAACATCCTTTTACAGTTATAACAGCTTTTAAACGTGAAGCATAGCTTGACACAAGTGTCTTGAAGCGATCTACGGGTATCTTCGCCCATTCATCATGGGCAAAAGCCTCCAGTTCAGTCACATTCTTAGGCTTGTGCACTGCAACTGCTTTCTTTAAGTCCCACCAGAGGTTCTCAATCGGATTTAAGTCTGGTGACTGCGATGGCCACTTCAAAATGTTCCAGCCTTTAATCTGCAACCATGCTCTAGTGGACTTGGAGGTATGCTTGGGATCATTGTCCTGTTGAAAGGTCCAACGTCTTCCAAGCCTCAGGTTTGTGATGGACTGCATCACATTGTCATCCAATATCTCCTGGTACTGAAGAGAATTCATGGTACCTTGCACACGCTGAAGCTTCCCAGTACCTGCAGAAGCAAAACAGCCCCAAAGCATGATTGACCCCCCGCCATGCTTCACAGTAGGCAAGGTGTTCTTTTCTTCATAGGCCTTGTTCTTCCTCCTCCAAACATAGCGTTGATCCATGGGCCCAAACAGTTCTAATTTTGTTTCATCAGTCCACAGAACACTATCCCAAAACTTCTGTGGTTTGTCCACATGACTTTTGGCATACTGCAGTCGACTCTTCTTATTCTTTGGGGACAGCAAGGGGGTGCGCCTGGGAGTTCTGGCATGGAGGCCTTCATTACGCAGGGTGCGCCGTATTGTCTGAGCAGAAACTTCAGTACCCACATCTGACAAATCTTTTCTCAGTTCCTCAGCAGTCACACGGGACTTTTCTCCACTCTACGCTTCAGGAGCGCACAGCAGTCGAAGTCAGCATCTTCTTTCTGCCACGACCAGGTAGCGTTTCAACAGTGCCCTTTGCCTTGAATTTGCGAATGATGCTTCCTATGGTGTCTCTTGGTATGTTTAACATCTTTGCAATCTTCTTATAGCCATTGCCCTTCCTGTGAAGAGTAATCACCTGTTCTCTTGTCTTCCTGGACCATTCTCTTGACCTCACCATGTTTGTAACCACACCAGTAAATGTCTAGAAGGAGCTGAGTATCACAGTCATTTTAAAGCTGCCTAATTGGTGCTTATTAGGCTTTATTGCTGCTCCCTGATATCCACAGGTGTTTTCAATACCTGATTGAAAACACTTCATTGAACCTCTGTTCTTCAGAGTGGTAGTCTTTAAGGGGTTGAATAATTATGTCAATGAAGAATTCACAAAAGAAACATTTACTACTGTATTACAAAACTAATTGATGTCATTTTAGTTGCATATGGTTCTTTAAGAAGTCCTTGAAGGATTTCATTCTGAATACAATTACAAATGTACACTAAATTCCCTAAAACCATTTACAGCATTGGGGGTTGAATAATTTTGAACACAACTGTACCTGGGGTCAACAGTGCAGAGTAATGGAGAGTGTGTTAGAGAAGTGAAGAAATATACTTACATATTTATCTGCACTTGTCAATTTGCACAGTTGCTACTTTTGGTAGATGCTAAACTGCATTTGTCTGTCTGTCTGTCCAGACCCTTTTCTTCCCTGTGGACCTGCCTGATCTACAGTATTTTTATTGAAATGAAATTGATACCATTTGTTTGTCATCATGTATTTGTACTCCAGGTTTTGCAAAGTGTTTATTATTTACTTAATTTCAGCTCAGTTATTCATACCTACTCTGCATTAACCCCATACAGTCATCACACACTTTTGCACTTAAAAGTCCATTGTGGATATAGCCACAATGTAATTTTGTGTTGTTTTAAGGAGCAGATTGACTTGGTCCTTGAGAAACATTGTTTGTTTCACTGTAATCTATATCATCTGGAAGTGGGTAGAATGAAAATAAAAGAAACTTGATTTGTATCTGCATTATATTTTACATTGTTATACATTGTTTCAGGCAATTTGTATTTTAGGCTAAACAGACTGAAATCCAGTTTTTTTCTTAAAGTCAAGTTAACAGGTCATGTGATTTCAGAGAAATCAGCTTTCTTTAAGCCTAAACAGGTCATGTGATTTCAGAGAAACCTGTCTGATTTTTTTTAAACCGTAGAAATGCAGCAGACCGTTACATTCAGAAAGATTTCACAACAAAAAGGCAGCAGAAATCTGAACTAAATCTGAACTAAATCTCTTTGGTCTTGGCCATAGTGGAGTTTGGAGTCTGAGTGTTTGAGGTTGTGGACAGGTGTCTTTTATACTGATAACGAGTTCAAACAGGTGCCATTAATACTGATAAAAAGTGGAGGACAGAGAAGCCTCTTAAAGGAGAAGTTACACGTCTGTGAGAGACAGAAATCTTGCTTTTTTGAAGGTGACCAAATACTTATTTTCTACCATAATTTGCAAATAAATTCTTTAAAAATCAGACCATGTGATTTTCTGGATTTTATTTCTCATTTTGTCTCAGAGTTGAAGTGTATCGATGATAAAAATTACAGGCCTCTCATCTGTTTAAGTGAGAGAACCTGCACAATTGGTGGCTGAATAAATACTTTTTTGCCCCACTGTACCTGTGCCTTTATTGAGTTATCCTGCTTTGTGAAATACCTCAAGAGTATAAACGCAGTTGTTCATTGTGTTTTTCATGAGCATGAGGAAACAGCACTGTTGTTGTGAAGTTCAAATTTAATAAACTGCAGTGTGAAAGTATAAAACCTAGACTATTCTTTTTTTTTTATTATTGATGTTTTCAAGTAGAACAATATGGAGATTGGTATAAGACCCATATCCTGCTCTAAACACAGAACATTAAATTAAAATCTGCTCTTATATAAAAAATATCCAACTATAAAATACTGCTATAAAGTACCTGTTCTGTGAGTTTGCTATTGTCTACTATCTGTAATATTTTAATCTGTAGTCAATACATTACAAATGCAAATTTTGACAGTAGAACCCTTTTAAAATATTCTATTTCTCTAATTTAATTGTATTTCTTAAAGATTTTTTCTGTTCTATATTTTCTACAATACTTTTTCTGCTCATGGTTACATCTAATTTCCACTGATTATTTATAGCTCTTCATATGTTTTATCTGGTAAATGTTGTTTAAGGTTTGGGTGGAGCTTGGACTAAGAACAAAAAGAGTAAAGATATTTCCTGATTTGTGAGCAGATTTGATTGTGATCTGTAAGAGAGAGAAGTGTTCCATTGTTACTCCTTATTAGATTTGAGCTTTTACACTAAAGGTGAGTGTTTGTTTTATAAAAGAACTGATTTATTAAAGTGACTAGTTTACTGCTGTTCTCAAACACCTCATGGAAAAAAATTCTGGTATTGTGATTTTTTATACATGTATTAACTTTGATTTGATTTTATTTTATTTGATTGATACTGATTATAAACATGATCAGGTATTATTTAGTTATTTTAACGTGTGCAGTGTGTAGCTTCTTATTTATTAAACTATGTTGAAAGACATATCCAGAGGAAGTGGACAGAGATGTGTTTCTGCGTTTCACATTAAAATTAATATCACCATTTTAAATTAAAAATCAACAGTAGATCTTGTAGCTGTGTTTAACAGTGACAATAACAGCACTTCCACACACAGCTTTATAAGCATTTGAGACAAAGTTGCTGTGTAGCTAAAAAAAAAGTTAGCGAGAATAATAATAGACAAAAAGTTTCAGTTTGCTACAGAGAATAAAGATTGTAGAGTGATGAGTCCAGATAGACTTTGTCCCACAGCGATGGGCATGTCAGGGTCAGAAGAGAAGCTGATGAAGCAATGCAGCAGTCATATATGAATTTGATTTGAATTTAGAGTGCTAAACTTGAATTTATATACTGTAAATACAGAAGTGAACCAGAACTGTATTTCAGTTTCACACCAGAACCCAGGAGATAAGGTTCTTTACTGGTGGTGGTGTGGAGTAAAGTCCTGATCTGCTCTTACTCTAAAGTTCAGTTACAAAACAGATATCACACACATGTGTACAGTTCTGTAAAAAGAGCAATAACACATCAAAAACTGTTTGTATTACAGTGTTTCTCAGTTGCTTTGCAGCGTTTTTCAGTTTATAAATTTAATTCTCAAAACTACTTGTTCAACCTGCACATCATTTAATCACTTGTGCTCATCAGAAGAACATTTCTTGTGGCTTTGATCAGATTGTGAATGTTTTTCTACATGAATGTAACTGATTGTATAAAAGTGTTTGCTGTTTCCTACATCATCAGTTCTTTATTTTCCTGTTGATCAGAAGATATTCTACTGGTTTCACCTGAATAGTTTTAACCCCAAAAACATCTCAGCATCAGTTCACTGTAAACGTCATTGAGTGTAAAATTATTAAATCAGTTCTCAGAATCCGTCTCTAAAATCTCTATTAAACTTTATTGTGTAAATGTGTTGAACTGATGAATCGTGCAGATGAATGTTGAAGGTCACTAATGAAGGCGAGTGAACGACATCAGATCAACCAATCATCAACCACTTCTCTAAAACAGGTGGAAGGTGAATGTGGTGAATCTTCAGTTGGAGACTGAATACAGACGGAGTAAAACTCAGAATTCTACATTCTGAAAATGAATCAATAAATAAGAAACAAACAAACACTTGTACAGTACAGTAAAAGTCAAGTCAAGTTTATTTCTATTGCGCTTTTTACAACAGACATTGTCTCAAAGCAGCTTTACAGAAATCAACAGTCAGTGTGTGAAAAGTGTGAATCCTGTTTGTCTCCTACAATCAATATAAATCAAATATTCAACAAATATATTAATTTGTGCTGCTGAGATTCATAGATGCCGTAAAAAAGAAATGAAACAGATTTTGAGAAAAGTTCAAACTTTTGCAAGAAATTCAATGTGTTGTGATGTTTGTACACGTTGTTTCGAGAAATGCACTTCACTGGTTTGTAAATATTAAGGATCCAAATGCTCAAAAGCAACTGAGACAAACTGTAAAATGATTGAGAAAGAAAGAGGATAAAATGTGAATATAGCCTGGTTCTACTCTGAAAAGCAGTGAAAGCACATTTCCAAATTTGACACCAAATGTCTTCTTCTTAGCTGCAGAACATCTGAATCTTCAGCAGAGCAGCGCTCCAATAAAATTGTTTTAAAAAGTCTACATAAAGAACACGAGTGAAGAAAAACTTCATCTCAGAGCATCTGAAGTAAATCCAAAATATCAGTAAGTAATCTTTAGGATTTCTTTATTTTTCATTTTTCATTATTGATATTCAAATCTTTTTTCTTTTTTTTATTTAAAAGCTACTTGCAACTGAAAGAGGATCTAAAACTTGAAAAAAAAAAGTGAAGTCTGTTTTTTCTGTATTGTGAGCAGCAAGCTAGTCTGTGGACAATAATAAATACACTTAGCAACAGGCTAGCTAATGTTAGTGATAATGAGAGAGAATAGGTGTGGTGACTTGGTGCAGTGACGGGCAGAACACACGTTTATTTGAGAATTAAAAAAAAATAAAGGGGGATCAAGTGTACTGTTGAAAGGGTTGTGGAGAGTGGCTGTAGCGGGAGAAGGAGTGAGGCTTTCTGGCCACATCTTCAGGCCCTGTTAGGCAAGCTGGCTCTGTCGAGAGCGCCATTGGTGCATGAAAGCCTCCAGCTGTGTCAGCGCAAACTGCCGCAGGACCACAGAGTGTATTCACAATGTTAAAGTGATGCGAGGGTCTGTCAGGAATCTGCTGCTACCGTCTCCACCTAGAGTGTGAGAGAAACAGCCAGCATTATCTGGATACCACAGGCTCCCTGTCTCACTAACTCCATGGTGTCCTTTTGTAAGCGTTGCTCTACTAAAAGACAGTGAGGAACCGCCACTCTCATTTGCCTCCAGCTGTATCTTGTCTGATCTTCCTGCCATTTGCTTTGGGCTCTCTGCATAGGCCACGCCGTCCCTGCGTCATCCTACCGCACCCTGCTGGCAGTTGTTTACGTAGCATTGTGCATGGGGCGGAGGCATGTGGCCACATATTATGGTCATTGTTGTAGCCGTAACAAGGTCCTGTGCCTATATAATAACTAAACCAATACCAATATAAACTCATTTAAAAGTACTTTTTTTACACTTTAAACATCTTTCAGTGTAAGCAGAACACATCCCTCTGTAAATGGAAATGAAACTAGAGGTTTTTGTTTGTTACTTGTTCTATACAGGGAATTCCATGTTGTGAACATGCCTTGAAAGCAGCATTACTATGTCATGTATCATCCTATCCTTGTCACGGCCCCTTTGTCTTGTCCTTTGTTTCATACTGATAGTCTATATCTGTTTCTGTGTACTCCTGATTACTTTGTCTATTTAAACCCTTGTGTTTTGTAGTTCTAGACATATCATGTATAAGCATGTATTATCAACAGTTTTCATCATTTCCATTCTAATTATGATTTTCTCTGAACTTACAGCATATTGACATCAGATCTGTGGAAATGGAGAAAAGAACCATCGTACTGCTGGGGAAGACTGGTGTTGGGAAGAGTGCAACAGGAAACACCATCTTGAGGAGGAACAGATTTGAGTCACGTCGATCCGTAGATTCTGTAACAAAGGAGTGTGCATTTGAGGAGGCAGTAATTCATGGAAAGAGTGTACGTGTAGTTGATACACCAGGATTCTTTGATACAGAAATGTCAGATAAGGAATTAGCCAAAGAGCTAGCCAGGAGTTTTTATCTTTCACAACAAGGGGTTCATGCCTTCCTTTTGGTTATTCCATATGGGACATTTACAAAGCAGGAGGAAGAAATCATTACAAAGGTACAGAAGGTCTTTGGTAAGAAAGTGACTAATCACATGATTATACTTTTCACTAAAGCTGATGGGGTGAAAAATAGTGACATAAAAAATAGCTCTAATGAACACCTGAAAAGAAGTTTACAAAAGTGTGGAGATAGATATCTGATGTTTGACAACACAGCACAAGACAGCACAACACAGGTTACTGATCTTCTAGAAATGATAGAAAGAGTGGTAGAGCATAACAGTGGAAAGAGCTACACCAACAAAGTGTACAAGGCAGCACAAAGATTTGACTTCAAAACATTCTGGAAAAAATTTAAACGATTTTTTCTCAAGCTAGCTGCTAAATTAAAGAAAAAAGCTGATGAGTTTTTTTAAGGGATTTGGGAGCTTGGCTCAAGGGCAGATGTCCGATATAAATATGTGTTGCTTAGGAGATGATGAGGAGAAGCAGCATTTTTTGTAGGAAGTAGTTGTTGGTCTTGTAGTTGGAACAGTAGATTGTGGTATCAGGTGATGTGCACCTGAGGGTTTATCAAAAGTGAGACGTGCACTTCTGGGCAAAGAACTTGTTCAATTTTAGTTAGTGTCATTTAAGAAAAAAAAATTCTGAAAAGAAAAAATCAGCATTACATTACACTTAACTATCATGTTTAGACATATACCAGCTTTGATTAAATCATTTACTTAACATAATGCCATAATAGTAACTACATTTTAGCTGCTAAAAACAAGATACTATTTTTCAATAACACATTTTTCCTGTGTTCTGCTTTAGCCAGTAAAAATATTTCAGTAATAAGGCAAGTTACATGAATGATTTGGAAAATGATAATTAATTAATGAACATTAATGACATTTAGTGGGAATATTAATCTTTGAGTTTAAAACATCCCAATCATATTTTTCATAGTAAACAACAGTAATAAAATAAATCCCTTTGAACATTTTAGTCTGAAATAGTTTGAGGTCAGTTAGAGCTGAAAAGGTTGAGGCTACAGAGGTTGAGGTGACGTTCAGTCATTGTTTCCGGTGTTCAATGGTTATACTGTTCACTTACAAAAAGTAGATTTGAGTACAATCAAGTAAATATGGCATGTTTAAAGAAGCAAATCAACTATAAGTGTTTGTGATTCAGATTTTGTTTTACAATTGCTATTTCTTTGAACATGTTGCTAATAAAATTATATTGGCTGTGCATTTGTTTCTGCACCAAACCTTCTATATAATTTAGTTATAATTTAAACATTTAATCTTTTTATAAACAAGAAATATTCTACAGTCTAATTAAAATAAATCCCTCTACAATAAAGGTACAAAACTTTGTCTTTCGGCTGCTCCCATTAGGGGGCGCCACAGTGGATTATCCGTCTCCATCCCCCCCTGTCCTCTACATCTGCCTCTTTCACACCAACTACCTGCATGTCTTCCCTCACCACATCCATAAACCTCCTCCATGTTCTTCCTCTTTTCCTCCTTCATGGTGTCTCCATCCTCAGCATTCTGCTACTGATATACCCCATGTCCCTCCTCTGCACATGTCCAAACCATCTCAATCTCACCTCCCTCACCTTGTCTCCAAAACGTCCTACATGCGCCGTCCCTCTAATAAACTCATTTCTAATCCTGTCCATCGTCATCACTCCCAACAAACATCTCAACATCTTCAGCTCTGCTACCTCCAGCTCCAACTCCTGTCTTTTACTCAATGCCACTGTCTCTAATCCATACAACATCTCAGGTCTCACCACAGTCCTATAAACTTTCCCTTTCACTCTCACAGATACTCTTCTATCACAAATCACTCCTGCTATCACTCTTCTCCACCCACTCCACCCTGCCTGCACTCTTTTCTTCACTTCTCTAACACACTCTCCATTACTCTGCACTGTTGACCCCAGGTACCTGAACTCCTCCACCTTTTCCACCTCTTCTCCCTGCAACCGCACCCCTCCACTGCCCTCCCTCTCATTCACACACATGTACTCTGTCTTACTCCTACTGACTTTCATTCCTCTTCTCTCCAGCGTGTACCTCCACCTCTCCAGGATCTTCTCCACCTGCTCCCTACTCTCACCACAAATCACAATATCATCCGCAAACATCATAGTCCATGGAGACTCCTGTCTGACCAAGTCCTTCAACCTGTCCATCACCACTGCAAACAGGAAAGGGCCCAGAGCCGATCCTTGATGTAGACCTACCTCCAATCTGAACCAGTCTGTCGTTCCTACTGCCATAGCTGCTCTCACTTCCTCCTTACTAATTCTATACACTTCCTGCTTCACATCTCCACATCATCCAAACTTCTCTCTCTCTCATTTTCCTCATTCATCAGCTGCTCAAAATACTCCCTCCACCTTCTCAACACACTCTCCTCACTAGTCAACACATTTCCATCTCCATCCTTTACTGCTCCAACTTGCAGCACATCCTTCCCAGCTGAGTTCCTCTGCTGGACAATCGCTACAAATCCTTTTCTCCTTCCTCAGTGTCCAACTTCTCCTACAGCTCCTCATATGCCTTTTCCTTGGCTTTCACCACATCCCTCTTTACTGCTGCTGCATCTCCTTTTTCTCCTGCCTACTTTTCACATTGTTTCAGTTTTGTGTCCGTGAAGTAATTTGTAAAAATAAATAAAAAAGGGAGGGAGTTTTACTGATTACCAAACTGCTGTTTCATGTCTCATGCTTTTTTCTCATTTATGCCCTTATATAGTTTTTTGCTAATCTCCCGACCAAAGTCTGTTTCATAGTTCTGAGTTTTGCCCTACAATTTAGATTTCTTGCCTGTTTTTATTAAATAAATAATCAATAATCTACCAGAGTTATCAACAGCAAATGGATCACCTTCAGACCCTACTGAGCTCAACCAGGCCAGTATATGTATAGAATTAATGTTCTACTACAGTCTAGATAAAGTAGCTCCCCTTAAAAATAGAGAGAAAATAATTAGCACTGTGGAGTAATAATCATACGCACACCTTAAAACAGGCCACTTGGAAATGAGAACATAAAGGGCATCAAACTAAATGTATAATATTTTAAACAGAATGGAAGTAGAGCCTCCTGAGTTACATAAGAGCTCTTAGTGCTGCTGAATCAACAGTGTGAGGAATCAGTAATCTGTTTTTTTTTCCTTGTGATTCCCTATTTTCTCCACCAGATGTCGCCATTTTGTCCTGTTGTCCCTCATTAGTTCCTATTGTTCCACCTGAGTCTTATCATCCATGTGTGTCTTTAAGTTTCGCTTTGTGTCAGTTCTATGCTTCAATCATTAATGTTATGTTTTTGATGGTGTCTGTTTTTCTGCAGCTCCAGCACTATTCGGAGTTGATGTGTGTAAGTTCTTGTTTTTGAGTTTAAAGTGATGGATAGCGATAGATGGATCTGGGGTTTTTGGTCATCTGAAGTTATTTCACTGTTCTTAGATAAATAACAATATAAATGAGGGAGGGTGTAATTTGTTTTACTCATGAATGTGTATTCAGTCAGCTCACGAGTCTGCAGTATGTTGGAGGATAGAGATGTAAGTGAGGATTAAAATGTGGCCCACTTCACTTTACAGCACTGTTTCAGATTGAGGGCATTAGTTTATACACTGCTTGCTTAAGGTCGCTGAAAAACAGCATCCCCCGGGATCAGTGCGAGGATCTGCTGAACAGGTTATAATACACAACTGAATTAGGAATGTTTGAGGATCCCACTGGAGGAGCAGAAACTGTATCTGTAGATCTACACTGACCTTCTCAGAATGCTGAAACCACACAATGAAAAATCCAAAAAGAATGAATGAATGAAACATCAAAGTTTTCACTTAAACTATTACAGTTATAATATTTACCACATAAATATAAAAAGTTGACAGAAATAAAAACATTATTCCTTGTAAACTTTCTAATGTCTTTATTCCAGAATGTGATTATGGTTACAGTAGAAGATCGTTATTTACTATCACACAAGTATGTCTAGGACTAATCTATTTATTAATGATAAAGTATAGTTATGAAGGAAAACTTTGTATGAAATAAACTCTATTCCAGCTACAGTCTATAATGTTTTTTTTTTTTGTAAGAAGCGTAAAGGAAATCTAATAATGATAATATTGACTCATTGTAACATGCTCCTAAACATCATTAGATCTGTGTTCTAAAAGATATAATTATGGGATGCATCTATGGATAGTTAAGAAAAATCTAAATGAAAGATTAAAGAAGAATAAAATCTGCTGTCACTCCACAGCGTCTGGTGTCTCCTTTAGAACCGAATCCGTTGACCAACATAATCAATGGCTGCAGTGATGCTGATGGAGACAAACAAAGAAATCATTAATGACGGCTTTTCTTTAAAACCAAATAAATTACTGAGGAACTGAAACACAACCGTACCTCTGAACCTCCAACCCACACTCACACAGATTCACCAAAACCTGCAGGTGTGAACGAGTGACAACAAACTGCAGAAAGAGAGAGAGAGAGAGAATATATATATATATACTTATTGTAATCATGGCAATTATTCAGGCAGTAAAACTGATATACTTCAGAAAATCAGCATTTTAAAACGTTTAATTTATCGTGTATCTGTTAAATCTTTCTATTTGATATGTGAAATATAAAATCAATAAGAAAAAAAACAGCATCATCTTCAACAAACTACCACATAAAGAAAAAGGTGATTAAAAGGAAGTACCGCCTCTTCATCCCAGTTGAAGATTGTTGTTCTAAAACGCTCAGCTACGACTTTGAGCTCGTACAGTCGAGTCGCTTCACATCTCTCACTCAGAGCTTGTGAACCTCCATCAGCAGTGCAGCGCTGAGCGATCTTCTGCATGGCCTTATCCATTATCTTCTGCTTCTACCAACATCAACACAGTAATTATTCTCCTGTACTGTCTAATAGGTGCAAATAACTAAACACACATCTCAGGTGTGTGTGTGTGTGTATGGTGAAGGTGTGTGTGTGTGGTGAAGGTGTGTGTAATAAAGGTGTGTGTGTGTGTGTGTGTGTGTGTGTGTGTGTGTGTGTGTGTGTGTGTGAAGGTGTGTGTGTGTGTGTGTGTGTGTGTGTGTGGTGAAGGTGTGTGTGTGTGTGTGTGTGTGTGTGTGTGTGTGTGTGTGAAAGTGTGTGTGTGTGTGTGTGAAAGTGTGTGTGTGTGTGTGTGTGTGTGTGTGTGTGTGGTGAAGTGTGTGTGTGTGTGTGTGGTGTGTGTGTGTGTGGTGAAGTGTGTGTGTGGTGAAGGTGTGTGTGTGTGGTGAAGGTGTGTGTGTGTGTGTGTGGTGAAGGTGTGTGTGTGTGTGGTGAAGGTGTGTGTGTGTGTGTGTGTGTGTGTGGTGAAGTGTGTGTGTGTGTGTGTGTGTGTGTGTGTGGTGAAGGTGTGTGTGTGTGTGTGTGTGTGTGTGTGTGTGTGTGTGTGTGTGTGTGTGTAAAGGTGTGTAGTTTAATGTAAACTGAATTTGAAATGAGGATTTGTGTGTGAGGATTTTGTGTGAGGATTTTGTGTGAGGATTTGTGTGTGAGGATTTTGTGAGGATTTGTGTGTGAGGATTTTGTGTGAGGATTTTGTGTGTGAGGATTTGTGTGTGAGGATTTTGTGTGTGAGGATTTGTGTGAGGAGGATTTGTGTGTGAGGATTTGTGTGAGGATTTGTGTGAGGAGGATTTTGTGTGTGAGGATTTGTGTGTGAGGATTTGTGTGTGAGGATTTGTGTGTGAGGATTTTGTGTGTGAGGATTTGTGTGTGAGGATTTTGTGCACTTACTCTCTTAAGCTCGTTCTGTTTCCTCTGGAGATCCGCTCTCCTCCTGATGTTCTGTTCATTTCTAATCCTGTTTTCTTGGATTAAAAGTGGAACATTTGCGCTTTCTACAGCATCGTTCACTTCAAAGTTGCGTGACTGGGATTTGTATTCCCTCCTAACGCGTTCAGAGGAACATCCCAGAAGTTCACTCAGGGGGAGGTGGAGAATCGCCTATAAAATATTTTGTAAATAAACAATAAAATGACAGTTTAATACTATTTACAGTGAATAACAAGACTTTTTTAATGTTTAATACACTTTTAAATACAACAACCACAAGAATTGCGGATGGACAAGATGATTCCATTTTGAGTCTGGTTCCTCTCACGGTTCCTTCCTACATTTACTTTTATATTTACTGTATATTGTTTATCTCATTTATACAACAGCAATGGAGGGTTAAGGGTCTCGCTCAGGGGCCAAGCAGTGGCAGCTTAGTAGTGGTGGGATCTGAACTCATGACCTTCTGATCAGAAATTCCAACATCTTAACTACTGAGCTACCACTTCCACTTCCTCATAGTATCTCAGTTTTTCTTACTATAATCACCACTGGCTTGTGTGTTTGTAACGTATTTATTTCTGTAAAACTGTTTTTGGGGAAAATGTTCACTGTTAAAAGCTCTACACAAATAAAATACAATTAAACTGATATGAATATAAACATGTTTTTCCCACGAAGGGAATAGTGGACCTGCATTAGTTCATTTCCTCTACTGACTAATATCTATTAATCATTCTATTATACATACCGCGTTTCCATAATGACAGGGTGTCTGACTCACTCCCAATTCTGTCCCGTTTTCTTGGACTTTCCTTTTCATGTATTTAAACTGGTCATCAAAAGTGCTGATCATTAGCTTTTTCTATTAAAAAAAGAGAAAAAGATTAGAATAACAATCTAAAATTAGACCGTCTCTAGGTTACGTATGTAAACCAAGTTCCTTGAGGAAACAAGACACTGTGTCGCCACGCTTTGGGAATGCGGGCGCGTTGTCCACGCTCTTAATCACTTGTGTAATCTGTCAAATGGAAGGCGCGGTGTGACCGGCAGGGTGAGTTCATGACCAGGAAGCTTTAAAATGCACATGGAGTGCCGGCATTACCGCAAGGGGATGCAGAGAGCAGATAGCCAGCAGAAACACAGTCTTAACTGTGAGATGACTCCATGAAGCCTCAGTCAGGGGCTCAAAGGAGGGCTTAGATATAGCCTCCAACACAATGGCCAGGTCACACCAAGGCACTCTAGGTCGCACAATGGGCCTCAGCTTCTGGGTGCCTCGGAGAAAACAAGTCAAAAGCAGGTCTCTGCCCAGTGATTGTCCCGCCACGGGTGAATGATATGCCGAAACAGCGGACATGTAGACTTTGACGGTGGACGGAGCCAACCCTTTTGCAACCTGTTCTTGCAATAACTCCCCGAGATGAAATAAAGAAGAAACCTTGAAAGGAACCAGACTCAAGAGGGAACCCATCCTCATCCGGGTTGCACCGAATGTCCATTTATTACAGATAAACAATGTTGCGGGGTACAGTGATGATGAACAGAAGCAAACTGCAGTCCTGAGTCAGTGTAGCAGACTGTAGAAGTTTTTTTTGTCTTAAACCTCAGAGGAATCTCCCATGGAGGCTGATCGAGGAGGGCTACCAGGTCTGCAAACCATTATCTGTCTGGCCAACCTTGGGCTACCAGGAGGAGACGGACTCCGGAACTCTCTCCAGAACTCCCGGAAGCAGCACAATGGGGGGAACGCGTACAGGCCACACCTGTGCCATGCCGTCCAGCCTTAGAGGGGCTGGGGGAATCAGGGAGAACCATAGGGGACAGTGCGATGTCTCTTAAGATGCAAACAGGTCCACCTGGGCTTGAATCCCAATCCTTGATCCCAAATTCGCTCCACCACATGAGGATGGAGCCGCCATTTCCCTGGGTATTAACCCCTGCCTTGACAGAGTGTTTGCTGCTTCATTTAACCGGCCCGGGATGTATGTTGCTCTCAGGAGGAGCTTCCCTGGAGCCCATCTGTCGTGCCAGCCTGTACAGGGGGTGTGAACTCAGACCCCGCTGGTGGTTGATGTATGAGACCACCGAGGTGTTGTCCGAATGGGTCAACACATGGTGACCTCTGAGTGCTTCAGAGCCAGAAGCAGGGCCAGCATCTTTAGGCAATTGATGTTCCATAGTAGAGTGGGCCCTTCCCATAGACCTCATATATACCCACTCATGACCGCTCCCCACCCCTTGAGGGACGCATTTGTCATAAGCATTACATGACAACCAGGCACTCACAACACAGGGCCTATAGATAGGAACCTGGAATTTCTCCAAACTTAGATCTACCGTGACAAACCAGTCCTCAGATCTGATCTAAGACATGACCATGGAGGGTCAGCATTTTGAACCTGTTTGTGGCTTGGGGGGTTGGTGCTGCACCCACCGAGCAGCCCAATGAAAGGGGCATGGGAGATACCACTGGAACGCCGCAGATTGTTTCTTCGCGTCCTGGAACCTTTTAACTACAAATTTACGGAATCAACAAATAAGCCGGGAGGCGAGAGGATTTCTGACATGGTGAGTGTTACATGCCTGCTTTTTTTTCTACTGCTCTCCCCCTCCCCACTTCTGTCTTCAGCTCTTTACTATCTATAGGTGGAGCCACCTGGTAATTGAAATGGAGGCCTG
This sequence comes from Silurus meridionalis, assembly GCF_014805685.1. Classification (NCBI taxonomy): domain Eukaryota; kingdom Metazoa; phylum Chordata; class Actinopteri; order Siluriformes; family Siluridae; genus Silurus; species Silurus meridionalis. The sequence continues at coordinate 27,026,505 of NC_060890.1, forward strand.
GAAAAAAAAGGACCAATGATGAGCAAGAGCCTGACTAGAGGAGGTGGAGCCTTCCATTCAAAAGCAGCTCCTGAAGTCCCCAGAGGGGGGGTGGAAAGAAAGAAGAAGAGAGAGAGTTGTTGCTAGTTGTCTCGGTTATACTAGCTCACCTGGTTTAGGAACAGGTAAGAATGTGCATGCATCTGCATTCCACCATGTAGGTTTTTCGATTGTTTAGACACCCTAGTTAGAGAGCAGGTGCCACCCACTGTATTTTCTGGTAGCATAGCCTAGCGTACTCAGCTAGTCTGTTGTTGTTTTTTAGTTAGGTTAAGCTTCCAAAATACAGCCCAGAGTGGACGTTATTCTTGTGTTCATTTTTTTGGCACTGTCCATGTTCTTTTGCCAGTGTGAGTCTAGTCTTCTTGACTCTGTAAAACACTCTTGGAAACTGTTTGTTACCTTACTGCACTTGACCAATAAAACAATAACTACTCTAAACTCTGGTCCTGCTTTTTATCTTAACAATCCATAACAACTAAATGGTTATTGTTCCCACACTCCCCTAGGCCTAGCCAAGGTGGGAACATAACAAGTGGGGGCTCATCCGGGATCTGTTTGGATAGAGTTGGTTATTGAATTTATGGTTTATCGTGTGTTCTGGTTGACTGGTCAATAGTCATGGCAACCTTTGATCTTCAGCTGTTTGTTGCTTCTCCAAGTCTGGATATTTTTGAGAAGTGTCGGAAGGATGACCTATTAGAACTAGCTGCTTACTATAGTGTACCAGTTTCTCGGATTCTGTTGAAAAAAAGAGATCAAGAGTAAGGTTCTTGCTAAGCTGTGTGAATTAGGGGTTCTAAAACTCTCACCAAATGTTGATACAACTGTGGCTAGTGGTGTGGAATCCAATGATGTTGATTCTGGGAATTTAGGTGCAGAGATGGTTGAGCCGACGGTTAAAGCTAGAGCTACCTTACCCCGCTTCGACCCATTTTATCTTTCTTTGTCTGCAGGATCAAGGGATGAGGCCCATGCCAAAGTGCGGATTGCACGTCTTCAATTGCATGCTCAAGAAAAGAACATGGACAGTGCCAAAGAAATGAACACAAGAAAAAGGTCTACTCTAGGCTGTATTTTGGAAGCTTAACCTAACTAACAAACAGCAACAGACTAGCTGACTACTCTAGGCTATGCTACTAGAAAATACAGTGGGTGGCACCTGCACTCTAACTAGGTTGTCTAAGCAATGGAAAAACCTACGTGGTGGAATGTAGGTGTGCTCACATTCTTACCTGTTCCTAAACCAGGTGAGCTAGTATAATCGAGACAACTATCATCAAATCGCACCATCTCTCTCTCTTCTTTTATTCCCCCCTTGGGGACTTCAGGAGCTGCTTTTAAACGGAAGGCTCCGCCTCCTCTAGTCAGGCTCTTGCATATCATTGGTCCTTTTTTTTCCAGGCCTCCATTTCAATTACCAGGTGGCTCCACCTATAGACAGTAAAGAGCTAAAGACAGAAGGAGGGAGGGGGAGAGCAGTAGAAAAAAAAACAGCAGACACCTAACAGTGAGCCTTAAATGCAAACGCAGAATCGACATTGCAATGCAGCTTGAGTTCCTAAAAGGGAAATGCTGAATCAAGTTTAAGATGACTCTGCTTCATCACAAGATCCTGTGGTTTAAATATTTTTCTATAACAGCACACATGGTGATTTCTTCTATAAAACACTAACACTCTTGGTGTGATGTAGCCAGTATGCAGTAAAAACATCAGCGAGAAACGCGTTCCTCCTTTTGTCGTGGAAGCAGGCATACGAGCTCTCATCTGGCGTACATGCTGCAACGGCATACACTGAAACACACACAGACTCGTGCTTATAAAGACACATCAACAACACATTTTTTTAAAATATTCTCTTATATTTTTAGAAAACTTTTAACCTTTGCTAAATCTCGGCAGCTCATCGAGCATTGATCCTGCATGGCACGCTTCCATGTAAATCACCATCTGCACACAAAAAAGAAAAAACATAGTGACATTAAAAACCCACGAAAACGAGCACCAGTAATACTTTCTAAGCAGCCGGGACTCATGAATCATTCTAAAACCTGGTTCAGAATCAGAAAGAGTTTTATTGCCAAGTATGTTTCGCAATAAAAAAAAAAAAATTTTTCTCAGTTGCTTTGGAGCATTTTTCTAATCAATCTCTAATATTTGTATACCAGTAAAATGCATTTCTCAAAACAATTTGTAAAAAACAGCACAATACATTGGATTGGACCAGGCAGTTCGTTCCTCAGCCAGTGCAACTTCACATTTATTCTCCAATCACATTCCATATGAGCGATCAGGCGAGAATCACCAATGTTATCATTCACCTCTCAGGCAAAGTCCTCAAGTGGGAGCTCCAGAGCAGTTGTTGTTTCAGCTACCCGGCTTTTTGCAAAGAGTTCAGGTGCAGGTTTGGTCGTCCCAGCAGCAAGCCACTTCCCCATCCTCTGTTCTTTACTGGGGGGGCGTCACCCAGCCTCTGTTTACTGCTGGGGGTGTTGCCCAGCCCCAGGTAATTAAACTCAGTATGATTAGAGTATATGTACCTCTGAAAATTGGCCTTTCCTGGACATCTCTTTCACTGTGTCAATGAGTTCATGAGCATAAAGCTGTAACAGACAATACAATCAACAGTAGCATTTTATTATTATTATTATTATTTTTATTATTATTATTATTATTGTTGTTGTTGTTGTTGTTGTTGTTATTATTATTATTATTATTATTATTATTATTATTATTATTATTGTTGTTGTTGTTGTTGTTGTTGTTGTTGTTGTTGTTGTTGTTATTATTATTAACCAAAAATAATCTGCACTAACTGTAGAATTGGGAAAATGAAAGATTCCGTGGCCTCCATGGTCTGATAAGTAGATGAAGATAGAATCATTTGCACGACTGAAACAGAATGTAAACAGATAATAAATGTCAGTGTGCTGCAATATTGTGGAGACATAATGATCCAGATTATTTTAATATTTACATTTCAATGTTAAGTCATGAAAACTATGCAAACTGCTCCTCTGATCTCATGCAGGAAAAATGGCTGGTTGTATAGATGATATTAAATGTAAGTCACTGTATAAGGGCCCATGCCATATACTGTAAATGTAAATGAATAATAGATGATTGATACCTTTTGATGACTTTTTTCCTGCCACTTTTCCTTATAGCTTGTGAATCTCCACGTAGAACAGCCAAGAAGTTTGCAGCAGATACGTGCTAGAAATACATTCAACAATTACATTATTTTTCTTATATACACTTTTTTTTTTTTACTCTGTTCCACAAATCGCATTACCTCTCCAGTGTAGTCTTTAGGAACACCACTGTAAACATCTGGACCTTTTGGTACATTGATGATGTTGCCAGGGAAAGGATTCCTGAAAAAAAACACATAATACAGACAAATGCAATGTGAGGATCAGCATCAGATATTTAATATACATTTTGTATTTTTTAAAGATGTGTTTTTTTGTAAGGAACATTTCTTTTTAGAATATTGCCTGTAAGAGTAGCAGAAACATGTTAGACATAAAAGTTTGAATTACTTTTTTTTTTCCTTTTTGTGTGATGTTGCACTTATGACACACCCTGTATAATTTGTAGAAAATTATTATTATTATTAATTACCCAGTCATTAGTGTTGCATAAGCCAGCATACTTTTAGTGTCGGTCTCAAGCCCAGATAAATGTGGAGAGTTTTGTTATGAAGGACATCAAGTGTAAAACGTGCCAAATCAAATATGCAGATCAGGAATCAGCTACAGGTATCGTTAGCCAACAGGGTACCGGTGGAAATTGGGCTACTGTTGGCTGAAGGAGGAGAAGAAGAGGAGGAAGACATCTACAGAGACAGCAGGGAAAGGAGAAGTGGAGGAGAGTGGAGGTTCGGGTTGGTACTTTAAATGTTGGTACTATGACGGGTAAAGGGAGAGAGGGAGCTGATATGATGGAGAGGAGAAAGGTAGAGATGTTGTGTGTTCAGGAGACAAAGTGGAAAGGGAGTAAGAGCAGGAACATTGGAGGTGTTTAAACTGTTCTATCATGGTGTGGATGGAAAGAGAAATGGTGTAGGGGGGATTCTGAAGGAAGAGTACAGTAAGAGTGTAGTGGAGGTGAAGTATACTTTAATCATGAAATGAATGTGCAGTAAATCAAAGTCACTTTCTGTGAACTGAAGCAAAACTGCAGATGAACCATCAGAATTTTAGTGTGTTGTTTAAAAGACAATTCATGTACATGTACATATGACAGCAGTTTGTATCTATATTTCATTTACCATATTTTCATAAACAAACATGCTGAGTCGTCAATCTTAGACTAGACAGTTCACTGAAATGTTGAAAAATTATTTAAAATTATTTGCTGATCTTAAAGACAAAAGTCTTAAATATTGCATTTTAAAATTTTTTACTTTTTCCACAAAATTCATCTGTGTAACTTTAACTTACTCATGGTTATAAGCGATGTCATCATACATCATCACCACAATCTGTTCATCCGGAATGCCGTTCTGGTGTAGGACTTGGTAAGCGTGACACACATCAGCCTGTAAGAGAACCGATGGAATAAGTCTTCAGACTGCACAGACTGAATCACGTGTCTCTGAACTCATGAACTATTAATAACCTTCTAGTAAATATATGGATTTAAAACATTTCAATGCGTCTGTACGGAACCCCAACCCACCAACAGTAAAATCTAAATACTGGATTGAATATTCCCACCTGGTGTCTGTAGTTTACCCAGTCTTTAGAACCTGCTGCCAGGAGAAACCACTGTTTCCTGTTGCTGGCCATGTCATCTACAGTGTTCCTACAGTTAGAAAAATATTCTCTCAACATGTTCTGAACTATAAACCATACAGAAATCTGATATAAGGCAGGATATGCAAAACATATATAATGCATACATTTATGTTTGAATTTCACAGATATAGAAATATATGTCAGATACCTGTACATAAATGCCACATATATTTCAAAATATTACAAAAATATCAATTTTTATATATGTAAGATATATTTTCCCAAATACACATATATACAGTGAGGAAAATAAGTATTTGAACACGCTGCTATTTTGCAAGTTCTCCCACTTAGAAATCATGGAGGGGTCTGAAATTGTCATCGTAGGTGCATGTCCACTGTGAGAGACATAATCTAAAAAAAAATCCAGAAATCACAATGTATGATTTTTAAACTATTTATTTGTATGATACAGCTGCAAATAAGTATTTGAACACCTGTCTATCAGCTAGAATTCTGACCCTCAAAGACCTGTTAGTCTGCCTTTAAAATGTCCCCCTCCACTACATTTATTATCCTAAATTAGATGCACCTGTTTGAGGTCGTTAGCTGCATAAAGACACCTGTCCACCCCATACAATCAGTAAGAATCCAACTACTAACATGGCCAAGACCAAAGAGCTGTCCAAAGACACTAGAGACAAAATTGTACACCTCCACAAGGCTGGAAAGGGCTACAGGAAATTGCCAAGCAGCTTGGTGAAAAAGGTCCACTGTTGGAGCAATCATTAGAAAATGGAAGAAGCTAAACATGACTGTCAATCTCCCTCGGACTGGGGCTCCATGCAAGATCTCACCTCGTGGGGTCTCAATGATCCTAAGGAAGGTGAGAAATCAGCCCAGAACTACACAGGAGGAGCTGGTCAATGACCTGAAAAGAGCTGGGACCACCGTTTCCAAGGTTACTGTTGGTAATACACTAAGGCGTCATGGTTTGAAATCATGCATGGCACGGAAGGTTCCCCTGCTTAAACCAGCACATGTCCAGGCATGTCTTAAGTTTGCCAATGACCATTTGGATGATCCAGAGGAGTCATGGGAGAAAGTCATGTGGTCAGATGAGACCAAAATAGAACTTTTGGGTCATAATTCCACTAAACGTGTTTGGAGGAAGAAGAATGATGAGTACCATCCAAGAACACCATCCCTACTGTGAAGCATGGGGGTGGTAGCATCATGTTTTGGGGTGTTTTTCTGCACATGGGACAGGGCGACTGCACTGTATTAAGGAGAGGATGACCGGGGCCATGTATTGCGAGATTTTGGGGAACAACCTCCTTCCCTCAGTTAGAGCATTGAAGATGGGTCGAGGCTGGGTCTTCCAACATGACAATGACCCGAAGCACACAGCCAGGATAACCAAGGAGTGGCTCTGTAAGAAGCATATCAAGGTTCTGGCGTGGCCTAGCCAGTCTCCAGACCTAAACCCAAAAGAGAATCTTTGGAGGGAGCTCAAACTCCGTGTTTCTCAGCGACAGGCCAGAAACCTGACTGATCTAGAGAAGATCTGTGTGGAGGAGTGGGCCAAAATCCCTCCTGCAGTGTGTGCAAACCTGGTGAAAAACTACAGGAAACGTTTGACCTCTGTAATTGCAAACAAAGGCTCCTGTACCAAATATTAACACTGACTTTCTCAGGTGTTCAAATACTTATTTGCAGCTGTATCATACAAATAAATAGTTACAAAATCATATATTGTGATTTCTGGATTTTTTTTTTAGATTATGTCTCTCACAGTGGACATGCACCTACGATGACAATTTCAGACCCCTCCATGATTTCTAAGTGAGAGAACTTGCAAAATAGCAGTGTGTTCAAATACTTATTTTCCTTACTGTATGACACATGTATGTTCATATATGGGTAAAGAATATTCGGGTAATATTAGCGAAATATTAGGGTTTTTTCCAGAGCTCTGCTTTTTGCAGTTTAATGACAAGCACAAAGAAGAGCCTGAATAATTCCATTCCCCTGCATTTACATTTTACATTCAGCAGATCTCTGAAATTAAACAGCAGAGATGTAACAACATGTGAATGGAATGGAATATTACACTATAAACATTATAAAAGACAATTCACAGCTGTAAACAGACCAGTACACTGCACAGGCAACTGATTGTAAATAGTAAACAGCTTTTATTCTTTTTTTTTAACAGATCTACTGAATCAGTTTTAAATATGGACATACAACTAAACTAAATAAAACTCTTTACTTCTAGGTTATTTATCTATTGAGACATTTTTATTCTTATGACAGTAATCTTTCTCTTTTAGTTTTCTTGTGAAGTATTATGAGAGATGTACTCACCTCCTTCTGCGAGTGCCTCTGCTATTCCGGATCCTAAACACACACCGAGGTGCTTTTTATTACCAGCTTTTTTACTTTCATTTTCTATTCATCTGAAGGTATAAAGAGGTTTATGAGGAAACGGTACAGGATTTTAACTTTCACTTTGAGAGAACAGAAAAATCTTCACAACATCATGAAAGTGGGCGTGGTTTTACTTTTTTGATTTAGACACTACTAAACCGCCAATAAATAACCTCATTTAAACAATACAAATTTTATATCATATAAAGAGGAAGGGAGGATATGATATGACTGAGATTATATAAATATGTAATAATTTTTTCATGGCGAAATACATGTCAGATTCAAAGCACGTATATTAATATAAATCATAAATCAAATAAATAATCAGTTAAAAATTCAAATAAAATTTTCAAATCAAATCAAATAAAATTTTATTTGTCACACACATACATACAGAGTACGACATGCAGTGAAGGAAATAGAATGGGGAGAAGGAATAAAAAAAAGAAAAAAGAAGGCAGATAAATAAGAGAATATACTATGTAAAATATAATATATAAAGATATATACAGTGGTACCTCGACATACGAGTGTAAACACACGAGTTTTTTGAGCTACGAGCGGTCACTCGGTCGATTTTTTGCTTTGTTACGCAAGCAAAAACTTGAGGTACGAGCTCGAGACGCCGCTGCAAGATGCGAATCAAAGCCAGAAAGCGGATATTGTGACGAAAATTAAGATAAGCAAAGAAGAAAAAGTAAAAATTTTTAAGTTTAGGGATACGTAGTGTACAGGAGTGATATTAAAAAACGAGTTTTCTCTCCGCCTCCGCTTATCGCCTCTAAAAAAGCGACCATGTGTGGTGTGGTATAAAGCGACTATGTGCAGTGTGGTGTGGTATAAAGTGACCGTGTGTGGTGTGGTGTGGTATAAAGGGGCGGTGTGGTGTTGTATAAAGTGACCGTGTGCGGTGTGGTGTGGTATAAAGTGACCGTGTGCGGTGTGGTATAAAGTGAACGTGTGCGGTGCTGGGTATAAAGTAAACGGGTGTGGTATAAAGTGAGCGTGTGCGGTGTGGTATAAAGTGACAGTGTGCGGTGTGGTATAAAGTGACAGTGTGCAGTGCGGTGTGGTATAAAGTGACAGTGTGCAGTGTGGTATAAAGTGAACGTGTGCGGTGTGGTGTGGTATAAAGTGAACGTGTGCGGTGTGGTGTTGTATAAAGTGGCGGTGTGGTGTGGTATAAAGTGACCGCATGCGGTGTGGTGTTGTATAAAGTGACCATGTGCGGTGTGGTGTGGTATAAAGTGACCATGTGTGGTGTGGTATAAAGCGACCGTGTGCAGTGTGGTGTGGTATAAAGTGACCATGTGTGGTGTGGTGTGATATAAAGTGACCGTGTGCGGTGTGGTATAAAGCGACAGGGTGCGGTGTGGTATAAAGTGACTGTGTGTGGTGTGGTTTGGTATAAAGTGGCCGTGTGCGGTGTGGTATAAAGTGACCGTTTGCGGTGTGGTGTGGTGTGGTATAAAGCGACCGTGTGCAGTGTGGTGTGGTATAAAGTGACCGTGTGCAGTGTGGTTTGGTATAAAGTGACCGTGGTGCGGTGTGGTATGGACGTGTGCGGTGTGGTGTGGTATAAAGTGAACGTGTGCGGTGTGGTGTTGTATAAAGTAAACGGGTGTGGTGTGGTATAAAGTGGCCGTGTGCGGTGTGGTGTGGTATAAAGTGAACGTGTGCGGTGCTGGGTATAAAGTAAACGGGTGTGGTGTGGTATAAAGTGGCCGTGTGCGGTGTGGTGTGGTAAAAAGTGACGGTGTGGTGGTGTATAAAGTGACCGTGTGCGGTGTGGTATAAAGTGACCGTGTGCGGTGTGGTGGTGTATAAAGTGAACATGTGCGGTGTGGTATGGTATAAAGTGACAGTGTGTGTGGTGTGGTATAAAGTGACCGTGTGCGTGTGGTGTGGTGTGGTATAAAGTGACCGTGCGGTGTGGTGGTGTATAAAGTGACCGCAGCGTGTGGTATAAAGTGACAGTGTGCAGTGTGGTGCGGTATAAAGTGACTGTGTGCGGTGTGGTGTGGTATAAAGTGACCGTGTGCGGTGTGGTGTTGTATAAAGTGACCGTGTGCGGTGTGGTGTGGTATAAAGTGACCGTGTGCGGTGCGGTATAAAGTGACCGTGTGCGGTGCGGTGTTGTATAAAGTGACCGTGTGCGGTATGGTGTGGTATAAAGTGACTGTGTGCGGTGTGGTATAAAGTGACCTTGTGCGGTGTGGTGTTGTATAAAGTGACCGTGTGCGGTACGGTGTGGTATAAAGTGATGGTGTGCGGTGTGGTATAAAGTGACCATGTGCGGTGCGGTGTGGTATAAAGTGACCGTGTGCGGTGTGGTGTGGTATAAAGTGCACTGTGCTGTGCTTGTCCACAGTTAAAGTGACAGTCCAGACTTTAAAGTGTTGTAGTGAGAAAATAAAAATATTTGCAGAAGTGTGATGATGGAGAGAGTGACCAGTTTTAGATCCTGTTTTTAGATCCTGGGTGTTTTCTAGTTTAAACTCTGAATGGCCTGTGGGAAGAAGCTCCTCCTCATTCTGTCTGTGTTCACTTTCAGGGAGCGGAAGCGGGTGGAACCCTAACCCTAACCCTAGATCCATTGACACAGCGGCAGGCTGAGTCCCAGGACCTCCAACTTAAAGGTGAGTGTGGAGGGAATTATGGTTCCCTTTTCTGTAGTCCAGGTAGCTCTTTGTAGTGTGGAGGAGATGAGCAATGGCATCCTCAGTAGAACGGTTCTGGCGGTACGCAAACTGTAATGGGTCCAGTTTAATGGGTTTGTTCGGGACAGGAACAATGGTTATATTATAGGTATATATATATATATATGTGACTGATGTTAATTTTCATGTATGTATTTTTACGATGTAAATGTATGCATTTCACTAATAATTCTTCCTAATTGTTTTATTTGCTTTAATTTGTTCAATATGTTTTATGTCCTGTAATTAGTTACTTAGTTAATTAATTAATTAATTCTATTTTAGGCGGAAGTGTTTTCTCTTGCGATTAAGATGTGCTATGTCATGACGTCATTCGGGAAGCGCGCGCTGCTTCTCAATTGACTTTGTGCACACTGAGGGGAGGTGAGCTGTTAGCGGTGCTCTCCAGGGATCACTTACAAAAACGTTTTACACAATTGAATTTCACTCATAACGTGTTCAAATATTATTGTTAAAAGTGTATTACGGTAATATGTGATATGTAAAGTGATTTGTGGATGGATGGGGAGGATTAAACGTCTTATTTGATAAGTACAGCGAGCCGAATAAGCATGTGCTTTGGCCAGGCTTAGTGATGCTAGTGAGCTAATGGCTGCAATTTGATTTGTGCAGGTGGTAGAGCTGACCAAGCAGCTATGTTTATTGTGTTCCTTTCTGTATTCCAGCCAGGTACAGTAACTTCTAATGTTTTATAATTTGTTTAATGAAATTTGTATTTCTGTTTTATCAGTTCACTTTGTGCATACTGAGGAGAGGTGGTAAAGCTGACCAAGCAGCCACGTTTATTTTGTTTCTTTCTGTATTCCACCCAGTATTGTTGAGTGTTGGTGACAATAAACTCCAGAACTGCTGTAACAAAGTTGTAAAGACTCGTCATTCCACAACACAACGCAGAGAACACGAGCACCGGTCAGAACCGAACGTGACCGGTTACATATATATATAATTAGCTAGGCTAGTTATTCAATTAACTATTGGTCATTATCTTAGCTGTTTTAATCATATGGTAATAAATGCAATTTGTCAGACAGGTTTAACTTAAGATCCACTGCGGTTTGTGGGTCTTAGGACTGTGATTTATAGGTTTAATGTATATCGATACACAGTAAACATTTAGTCAAAAGGAACACAAGACAAACCTGTGAGGAGTGGAGGACCTGGCAGCACGTATAGGACTCCAGGCCCTGTACATTGCTAACCAGCTCCGACATTGCTGGAGGTCCACACTAACAGCAGAGGAGCGTGTGCAGCTGATTTTTATGCTTTTACACTGATCCAGGTTACAGTCACTGTTTGTGCTTTTAAAAGGTGTTTACTCTTAAGTGTTTTATTCTGGATTTTAAATATGTCTGGAGAAAAAGGTATATGTGCCAACTACTGTCTCTAGGTTACGTATGAAACCCTTGTTCAACGCTTTGGGAATGCTTCCATGTTGTCCACGCTCTGAATCACGTGTGTAATCTGTCCAATAGAAGGCGCGGCATCACCGGCGGGGTAATGACCAGGAAGCTATAAAAAGCACATGAAGAGAGGCATAAACACTCAGCGTCTAAAGGAGAACCAGAGGGGAGCCGAATTTCTCCCAAATTTGCTCCACCACATGAAATTGGAGCCGCCATTCCACGAGTCTCACCCCGTGGAAAAACCCGTGGAGTTAAAAATCCGTGTTGGCCAGCAACAGCCCCAAAACATCACTGCTCTAGAGGAGATCTGCATGGAGGAATGGGCCAAACTACCAGCAACAGTGTGTAAAAACCTTGTGGAGACTCACAGAAAACGTTTGATCTCTGTCATTGCCAACTTTTGTTATTGACCAAATACTTATTTTCCACCATAATTTGCAAATAAAAATCAGACAAGGTGATTTTCTGTTTTTTTTTTTTAATTTTGTCTCTCGTAGTTGAAGTGTACCTATGATGGAAATTACAGGCCTCTCTCATCTTTTTAAGTGGGAGAAATTGCACAATTGGTGGCTGACTAAATACTTTTTTGCCCCACTCTATCTATCTATCTATCTATCTATCTATCTATCTATCTATCTATCTATCTATCTATCTAGTTTCAAGTTGCAAGATTTATTTGTCATATGTACAGATGTCAGTGACAGTTTGTACAATGAAATTCTTAAGTGAGGCTCCAGGCAACGACAGCAAAGTTAAATATTAAACAGAGGAGATAAAAACCCAAAGAAGAAAAAGGAGAGAAACGTAATAATTTGGCATAAGAAAGTTATGTCTGTGCAGAAGTGCCTGTGTGTATATACAGATACAGGTGCATCTCAATAAAGTAGAATATCATTAAAAAGTTGATTTATTTCAGTAATTCAATACAGAAAGTAAAACTGGTATATTATATAGATTCATCACACACACTGATATATTAAGTGTTTATTTCTTTTCATTTTGATAATTTTGACTCACAGCAGATAAAAACTCAGTAAAATTCAGTAGCAGAAAATGAGAATATTGTGAGAAAGTTGAATATTGGAGACTCGTTATGTCTCACTCTAATCAGCTCATTAACTCCAAACACCTGCTCAGGGTTCCTGAGTCTTTAAATGGTGTCTCAGTCTGGTTCAGGCTCCACAATCATGGTGAAAAACTGATGACTCGACAGTTGTCCAGAAGATGATCATTGACCCCCTGCACATGAAGGGTGAGACAAAAGATCATTGCTGAAGAAGCTGCTGTTCACAGACTGCTGGATCCAAGAACATTAATGGAAAGTTGAATGGAAGAAAAATGTGGTAGAAAATGGAGAAACGAAGCAGATTCAAGAATTTGTGGAGATTCACAAAGAATGGACTGCAGCTGGAGTCAGTGCTTCAGGAGCCTCCACACACAGACATCTCCATGAGCTACAATTGACTCATTCCTCGTGTCGAGCAGCTCCTGAACCAGAGACAACGTCAGAGGTGTCTTACCTGGACAAAGGACAAAAAGGACTGGACTGTAGCTCAGTGGGACAAAGTCGACTTTTCAGATGAAATGAAAAAGATTTGCATTTTATTTAGAAATCAGGGTCCCAGAGTCTGGAAGGAGAAGAATAGTAGAGGCGCAGAATCCAAGCTGCTTGAGGTCCAGTGTAAAGTTTGCACAGTCAGTGGCAGTTTAAGGGGTCATGTGATCTGCTGGTGTTGGTCCACTGTGTTTTATCAGGTGTCTACCAGGAAATTCTAGAGCACTTCATGCTTCACTCTGCTGACCAGCTTTATGGAGATGCTGATTTCATTTTCCAGCAGGATTTGGCACCTGCCCACACTACCAGAAGCACCAAAAGTTGGGTAATTGATGGTGTTGGTGTGCTTGACTGGAGCAAACTCACCAGACCTGAACCCCATAGAAAATCTCTGAGGTATTATCAAGTGGAAAATGAGAAACGAGAGCCAAAAAATGCAAATGAGCTGAAAACCAGTGTCACTGAAATCTGGGCTTCCATTATCACCGCAGCAGTCTCTCAGTCTGATCACCTTCATGCCACAGAATGATCATCTCCATGCCACACCCAATTGAGGCAGTAAATAAAGCAAAAGGAGCCCCGACCAAGTATTGAGTACAGATACAGTAAATAAACAGACTTTCCAGAAGACCAACAATTCACTCAAATTGTTTTTTTGATTGGTCTTTTGAAGTTTTCTAATTTTTTGATGTGAATTGGTTCATTTTCGTTAAATGTGAGCCCAAATCATCAAAATGAAATGAAATAAACACTTAAAATATATCAGTGTGTGTGTGATGAATCTATATAACAGTTTCACTTTTTTAATTGAATTACTAAAATATCAACTTTTCAATGACATTCTAAGTTATTGAGATGCTCCTGTATATGATATGAGTATTTACATATATGATAAACAGGAAAATGTATATTTTTGATCTGCAAAAATACTTGAAGATACATAGTGTGCATGAAGGTGCAATAGAACTGAGTGCAATGGTATTTAGAGTCCTGAGAATGAAGAATTCTGCAGTCCCAGTGTGTTAAACAGTGCAAATATGTATGAAATGTATAACAGAGTCAGTTGGCAGTTGTGGTTTGCAGTGAGACTGTATTACAGTTTGTTGATGATTCTGATAGTCTGAGGGTAAAAACTTTGCTTGTGCTTTTCTTGGGTTGACTTCCCTGAATGATCTAAGCACATCATGCAAGGAGATGGATAGAGCACCGTTGTTACTGTCTGTTGGGAGTTTCACTGCAGGGAAGGTGTTGTTCTCAAACCAAGCAAAGAAGTTGTTCAGCTCATTAGGTAGAGACGCAGAAATCCTTTGTAAGATATCCTTGGTCACTAACCCTAGATTAGGTTGACCCAGAACACTCAGTTCTTGTCTTTATCCTCTCTTCATACGCTTACGCTGTGAGAAAACCCAAACTGTCACCTTTTGGTATGGCTAACCTGCATTTTGTTGCTTCTGCTAAACGAATAACATGACCAGATGTGGAGTTATTATCGTCAACCGTTCTTATGTTCTCACAATATGTTAATATGTATCTTGTTGCCATTAGTAGTTATAGGAATTCTGTTGTATGCTTCTAGAATAACCTTGTATTCGTAAGCAAACTTGTTGTCGACGTTGTACTGTCATGTAGCGGGCGCTGAACCATCTCTGCAGTCACAGTAACTTGAAACGTCAAAATTTTTATCCATGTCGATCTCTGGCCTCCAACCTTTGTATCTAACATTATCAGACAGTTGTCCCTATATTGGATCAAGGGCAATTCTGGAACAAAATATCCTATACCAGAACCTGAGGAAGCCCCTCGGGACTGGATGAATCTCACCTTTTATACTACCCCCTGGTTAGACAATCTAGCAGGGTGGACTGTATCACAACCTCAATTTCTGACTTATCTTCGTGGTGGTACCTTTAAGTCTGAATACCTGAAATCTGCACATTCCCAAATTTATGAAGGTTTGGGCGATCCTAACTGGGGTTATTCTTACATGGGTGATAGTTATCAAAAATGGTGTAGAAATGAAACCATTCTGGGATGAATATCACTCTACACCGAACTAAAAAAAAAACTTAAGTCTCTGCCCAAAATCGAACCCAAGCCAAAACCAGCTTTATCGCCAAATGCTCCACCCCACACCCTATCTAGATGGCGTGTCAGTGTCTCCTTCGGTCCCAGAGATCGATCTTCCTTCCTGGCCCAAAACCCACACTAATGCGGTATGCGTATCTGCATTTCGTTGACATGCTAATGAGCTCTACCCACCATAATCAGTTGACAGGCGCAGACTATGGGTTTATCTTTCATGTAGTACTAGGAGACAGTTACGACGAGGAAACGCATATTGCCACGCTTATTAATCTGTTCTTCCGACACAAATATTTTATTTTGCAACATCGTTTTGTTTTTATGCCTGATTGTCCTTTTAATCTCTTGGGCCGAGATTTCATGAGTAGGTTGCACATTTCTCTCACCTTTTCCAGCTCTAAACTCACGGTTTCAGTTATTGATTCTGCTCCTCTGTCATATCTTTCTAATATGAACATTAACGACTGTTTTCTCTCTACCACACAGAAATTACCACACCCTTCTTTAATGGAAGAATTGCCATCTCTCCTTCAAGGTATCCAAAACCAAACTCCAGTTTTGTAGAACCACTGTGAAATACCTAGGGTTCGAACTCTCTCAGGGCAGCAAACGGCTCTCTAAAGATCGTGTACAGATCGTTCTTAACACAAGGCATCCCTCCAAAAAGCATGCTCGCATGGCTTTCCTGGGACTGATTAACTACTGTCCGTTGATACCTGACTGCTCATTCCATGACAACAACCTCCGCTCTGCGTTCTCACGCAACGATCCTTTGCAGCACCCGCTAACGTGGACACCCGAGATGAATGAGGTGTATGAGGCTTTGTGGTCACCTTTATGCGTGTGAACAGGACGGGACTGCCTCTTCTGTCTTGGCCCAGGAGCGTGGTGGGGGCATGAGACCATGTGCGTTCCTGTCCAAAACACTTGACACCATGGCTCAGGGTTTACCTGCATGTCTTCGTGCGGTGGCTGCCTGTGCTGTGATGGTTCAAGACACTGTAAAAATTTGTGTTGTCTCATCCTATGATCTTGCATTCTCCACATCAGGTGAAACAGGTATTTCAGAACTTACACACACAACACATGACAGCTCAGAGAAGATCCGGCTATGAAACTATCCTTTGCTCGACCAGTAATCTGGAAATCAAGGCCACCTCCTCTTTCGACACTTTAGGTCATGCGTTTGATTAGTCAAGTCAAGTCAAGTCAAGAGGCTTTTATTGTCATTTCTACTATACACAGTGGTACACAGTACACAGTAAAAAACGAGACAACGTTCCTCCGGAACCCTGGTGCTATACTAAACAACAACATAGAGCTACAACACAACACAAGCTACATAAAGTGCATTGAGTGCAACCTAGTGCAAACAGTGCAGACAAAAACAGTACAGACAGACAACACAAGACAAGACACAAAACCAAGATAGCGCCGAACAGTAAACCTACTGTATACTTGGTTATACAATACTGTAAAGTGTAAAAACTATACCCGGGAGTGAATATATGTACACAGTGAACACAATGTAGTGCAAAAATACAGCAGCAGTCATGATGTGTAGAAGACAGCATGTAAACAGTGTAGTATAATATAATAAGTTGAAGGTGCAAAAAAAGCATGTAAACAATGTAAACAATATAGTAGTCAGGTGCAAAAGACGGCATGTAAACAGTAATACAGTGAAAGGTGCAGTTAAACAGATATCAGTTATGAAATATAAATAATAATAAATAGATGATGGTGGAATAGATTGAGATGAGTGTGTGTTGTGTTAAGTCCAGGTTGTACAGTTTGATACACACACATCCCTTCAGTTCTGTGTGTTGAGTAGCATGATGGCTTGCGGGAAAAAACTGTTGCATAGTCTTGTTGTGGCGGCCCGAATGCTTCGGAACCGTTTTCCTGATGGCAGGAGTGTGAAAAGTGTGTGTGACGGGTTTACTGGGATTACTGCACAAGACGACACACTGCACAACACCACACATGATTGCTGCTCCGAGGTCATTCACTCCACTAGTATATGCCCAGATTTCTCTTCCACTCCTTTAGACAGGGGTGAGTCACTTTTTGTGGACGGCTTGTGTTTGAAGCTGTATGAAGGTACATTTCTGTGTGGTTACTCTGTCTGTTCCTTACCTGATGTCACTGTTGAAGCTTACTCTTTGCCTTTTTCTTCTGCACAGGCCGCTGAATTCTTCTCAAATTCTCAAGGTGGGTTGTAGCTTTCCCTTGTCAACGAGAAAATGCTAAGGTCATCACACATATCCTAGCCAAAGAGATTATACCAAGATATGGTGTTCCTCACGTGATTGATTCAGACAAAGGAACACCATTCACTACGAAGGTAACGCAGGACTTATGTAAATACCTATCCCTGTCATGGCGTTTCCATATTCCCTATCACCCTCAGTCCTCCGGTATCGTAGAGAGAACTAACCAGATGCTTAAGGACAAACTGACTAAGGCCATGCAAGCTACAGGTTAAAAAAATTGGGTAGACTTACTACCCGCAGTCCTTGCAGAAATGAAAATTACTCCGCGAAAAGACGTCCACCTATCACCACACGAAATTATTTTTGGGCGACCATTTCCAATGCCCTGGAGAAAAGGTAAACCAGCAATAGGTACAGCTGATCTGGATGTGCACATCGCCGAGTATTCTGCTGCCCTGATTGACACACTGTCAAAAATTAATAATAATAATAATAATAATAATAATAATGCATTTTATTTCATGGCGCCTTTCAAAACACCCAAGGTCACTTTACAGACAAAATACAGGTCATTGCATAAAACAAAACACACAACAGAGAAAACAGCATATGTATGTAAAATTCATTTAAATCTCAATAAAACATTTCATAAAAAGGCCTGTATAAAAAGATATGTCTTAAGACGCTTTTTAAAAGTCAACAAGCACTCACTATTGCGAACATCAAGGGGAAGAGAGTTCCATAGGCGGGGGCAGCATAACTAAAAGATCTGGCACCCATGGTAGTCAGTCGAATCCAAGGTGCCACAAGAGAAATTGATGATGAAGATTTAAGTGCACGTGAAGGAGTGTAAACATGAAGAAGTTGAGTAAGATATTGTGGTGCAAGATTATGAAGTGCCTTATAAGTGAGTAGCAAGATTTTAAATTCTACTCTATACTTTACTGGAAGAAAGTGTAATTGCTGAAGAACCGGAGAGATGTGAGCCGTATAAGGTGTTCTAGAGAGAACACGGGCTGCGGAATTCTGAACCATCTGAAGTTTATGCAGCAATTTGAAAGGAATACCTGTGAGAAGTGCATTGCAGTAGTCTATACGTGAAGTGACTAGTGCGTGAATAAGAACTGCAGTATTATTATTTGAAAGAAAGGGACGAAGACGGTTAATATTACGCAGATGGAAGTATGCAGTCCGCGTGATATTATTAATTTGTGCTTCAAAAGATAGTGTACTATCCATGATGACACCCAAGCTTTTAACCTGAGAGGAAGGACAGATTGTGGTATTATCAATGGTGAGAGAGAAGCAGTTAGGTTTGGACATAACAGATTTAGTGCCAACCAGCAAAGCCTCAGTTTTGTTGCATTTACCTTCAAGAAGTTTGCTGTAAGCCAATCTTTAATTTCAGATAGACAGCTTGATAAGGATGGTGGAGGAAAAGAACGGTGGGTTTGGCAGACAGGTAAAGTTGGGTGTCATCTGCATAGCAGTGAAAATTAACACCATATTTCCTTAAAATGTAACCAAGAGGGAGCATATATATAATGAAAAGAAGCGGGCCCAATACAGAGCCCTGGGGTACACCAGTGGTGACTGTTGATAATCTTGAACTAAAACCTTTTAATTGAATACGCTGACTGCGTCCAGATAAATATGACGTAAACCAAGACAGAGCAGTGCCAGTAATACCAATGGAAGCTAACCTGTCAAGAAGTAATCTAAAAAAACAAATCCAGAAATCACAATGTATGATTTTGTAACTATTTATTTGTATGATACAGCTGCAAATAAGTATTTGAACACCTGAGAAAGTCAATGTTAATATTTGGTACAGTAGCCTTTGTTTGCAAATACAGAGGTCAAACGTTTCCTGTAGTTTTTCACCAGGTTTGCACACACTGCAGGAGGGATTTTGGCCCACTCCTCCACACAGATCTTCTCTAGATCAGTCAGGTTTCTGGCCTGTCGCTGAGAAACACGGAGTTTAAGCTCCCTCCAAAGATTCTCTATTGGGTTTAGGTCTGGAGACTGGCTAGGCCATGCCAGAACCTTGATATGCTTCTTACAGAGCCACTCCTTGGTTATCTTGGCTGTGTGCTTCGGGTCATTGTCATGTTGGAAGACCCAGCCTCGACCCATCTTCAATGCTCTAACTGAGGAAAGGAGGTTGTTCCCCAAAATCTCGCAATACATGGCCCCGGTCATTGTCTCCTTAATACAGTGCAGTCGCCCTGTCCCATGTGCAGAAAAACACCCCAAAGCATGATGCTACCACCCCCATGCTTCACAGTAGGGATGGTGTTCTTGGGATGGTACTCATCATTCTTCTTCCTCCAAACACGTTTAGTGGAATTATGACCCAAAAGTTCTATTTTGGTCTCATCTGACCACATGACTTTCTCCCATGACTCCTCTGGATCATCCAAATGGTCATTGACAAACTTAAGACGTGCCTGGACATGTGCTGGTTTAAGCAGGGGAACCTTCTGTGCCATGCATGATTTCAAACCATGACGTCTTAGTGTATTACCAACAGTAACCTTGGAAACGGTGGTCCCAGCTCTTTTCAGGTCATTGACCAGCTCCTCCCGTGTAGTTCTGGGCTGATTTCTCACCTTCCTTAGGATCATTGAGACCCCACGAGGTGAGATCTTGCATGGAGCCCCAGTCCGAGGGAGATTGACAGTCATGTTTAGCTTCTTCCATTTTCTAATGATTGCTCCAACAGTGGACCTTTTTCACCAAGCTGCTTGGCAATTTCCCGTAGCCCTTTCCAGCCTTGTGGAGGTGTACAATTTTGTCTCTAGTGTCTTTGGACAGCTCTTGGTCTTGGCCATGTTAGTAGTTGGATTCTTACTGATTGTATGGGGTGGACAGGTGTCTTTATGCAGCTAACGACCTCAAACAGGTGCATCTAATTTAGGATAATGAATGTAGTGGAGGTGGACATTTTAAAGGCAGACTAACAGGTCTTTGAGGGTCAGAATTCTAGCTGATAGACAGGTGTTCAAATACTTATTTGCAGCTGTATCATACAAAGAAATAGTTCAAAAATCATATATTGTGATTTCTGGATTTTTTTTTAGATTATGTCTCTCACAGTGGACATGCACCTACGATGACAATTTCAGACCCTCCATGATTTCTAAGTCAAGTCAAGTTTATTTGTATAGCGCTTTTCACAACAGACATTGTCTCAAAGCAGCTTTACACAAATCAACAGTGATGGTGAATGGTGTGCATTTGTCCTTGATGAGCAAGCCTGTGGCAAGGAAAAACTCCCTTAGATGTTATGAGGAAGAAACCTTGAGAGGAACCAGACTCAAAAGGGGAACCCATCCTCATTTGGGTGACATCAAGAGTTTGATCATAAATCTTTCAACAATATAGAACACTGGAGAGTGAGAACTAACATGATTACTGGAGTATAAGATTATAAGTGATGTTCTTTCTGCAGTCTTATACAGTCTATTTGGTTAGTAGCTCCGAGTTTTATGAGCTCAACATTTGTGATCATCACAGATCCAGCATCAGCTTCTCCATGCCAGAGCCTTTAAACACTCCAGGAGGTCCAATGTCAAACTCCACACATGTAGCGGGATCCAAATGGCACTGGTACGTCTCTAGATGGTTCGGGATGTTTGCGAGTTCGGCATCTACTTCTTCAAAGGTCCGTAATCATCAAGATGGTGGGAGGTGACTGGAGCTGGCCAAACCTCAGGGTGTCTCGGGATGGGGAGAGAAAGAGAGTGGGAGAACTTGCAAAATAGCAGGGTGTTCAAATACTTATTTTCCTCACTGTAGGTCAGTGGAATACATATCAGACGGCAAATAATCAGGTGGTTTCAGAATATTATTTACCACCAAAAGAGAGACCTAGAGTTCCCATTGCTAACTGCAATTCTGTTGGAGTAGAAATCAGATTTAGCTTCAGTCCGTGCAGTTTTATAATTTTGAATATGTTCAACATACATTTCCTTATGAACAGTAAGGCCAGTCCTGGCACACAGCCGCTCTAACCTACGGCCTTTAGTTTTAAGTTCACGCAGTTCAGGTGTGAACCAGGGAGCTGAATGTACAAATGAACAGTTCGAGTTTTCACAGGTGCGAATTCATCCAAGATCGTGTTCAGTCTGTCATCAGAATATTTTACTAGTTCATCAGCAGTAGAGAAATCAGATTTACTGGAGAAGATGGCAAGTTCATCAGCAAGAGTAGGCAAATCAATGTTCTTAATATTCCGAAATGAAATCGGACGGCACAGGTTTGCCTTAAAAATGGCCAATTTGGCACAAAAAGACACCAAAAAGTGAGCTGATATAGAAAGATCAGAAACAGTACAAATAAAAAGTATTATACCGGAGCAACAAACGAGATCAAGAGTATGCCCCTTGATGTGAGTGGGCAGTGTGTTAAATTGTTGTATACCAGACTTCCGGTTTTGGTGATGTGCGAGAGGGCAGCGGGGACGAGGACCTCCCGACCACACTCCTTTCAAAGCTGTTAAAGCGTCTTCTTTTTTTTTTTATCTAATTGCTTAACGACATCAAATATAAGATCTACACTCAATTCGGGAAGAGAAATGAGCAACTTGAAGCAGAAGCAAGGTACTGCACCAGCAACACGTTCAGGTGCTACTATGGCGGGCAAGTTAGCAATCATGGCGTCTAACGAAACCGCTAACAGCAAGGGTTCACCTGTTAAAGACAACACAGACAATTTGTCAATGAGTCAGCTAATCTCCGAACTGGCAAAACAACGGGCCAGTTTAAAAGAGGACATGGCAAGCTTGATTCATGATTCAATCCAGCCGTTGCAAGCCTCACTTGACACGTTAAGGGAGACAGTAAGCTCGTTTCAGCATCGACTCACATCCACTGAAGTATTAGCTGTTGAAAACTTTGAAAGGCTGGTCGCAGCGGAGGCGACGATTACAGCCTTGAAAACGCAAAATTCATCTCTTCTTGACCAAATTGATGATCTTGAGAACAGATCCAGAAGGGCTAACCTGCATATTATTAACATCCCGGAAGGCAGTGAAGATGGAAAAGACCCCGTTAAATTCGTATCTGCGTTGCTTAAAGAAATCATGGAGAGCATGTTTGACAGTCCTCCTGAACTTGAGCGTGCACATCGCGCGCTTCGCCCAGACCGGGTGCAGGACAATCTCCAAGACCATTCATTGTCTACTTCCACAGATTTCAGGAAAAGGAGGAGGGCACTGCACTGGGCCAGGCAACATGACATTAAATACAACGGAGTGTCACTGAGGCTGTACCCGGATCTGAGCGCAGCCTTAGCAAAGAAACATGTCGGATTCAAAGAAGTTAAAGAGTCCCTCTATCAGAAAGGCATAAAGTTTCAACTTTTGTATCCTGCCCGTCTCCGAGTGAAGTTCGGGGAGGAAACACACACCTTTGATTCACCTATGGCTGCTGAGACTTTTTGCAGACAACGCATTCATGCACAAGATTAAAAACTGGCTTTGGCTAACAGGCTGCACTTTCTGCGAAGGTGAATAATAACAGCAAAACACTCAGGGATGTGGTCATTTAAATAAAATAAAAGAAGAGATGGAATTTTTGCTTTTGTTTCTGTTTAATGCCTTGTAGTTTAAGCTGCACGACTCATTGTAGTGACGCTATGCTGTAATTCATGTATATATTAGTGGTTTGGGCTCCTCAAGTAGTTTAAGTGGTAGAGTACGGATAACCGGGAGCCATGCGAGTTAAACGGGTTGCTGCTGCTTGTTTCAGTTGGGGAAACAAGCTTAGGGAGTATTATGGGAGGTTTGGTTTTGCATTTTGTTTATTACAAGAAGTTTTGTTTTATGTTATGTCTTCAGAAGTTCTTAACGGTGAGGAAACTTGTATTGCTGATTGCATCTCTGTGCTGTTTTTGCCTGTTTAAATTTATATTTGCACATGGCTAATAAGGCCGATTTAGCTTAATTTCCTGGGGGGGTCGAAAGTTAGATTTGTTAGCTGTAATGTAAAAGGCCTAAATGGCCCAACCAAAAGGAGCAGGATTTTGGCATATTTAAGAAAATTAAAATCTGAAATAATATTCCTACAGGAGACGCACCTACGTATTAGCGATCAGTTTAGACTCAGGAAATCATGGGTGGGGCAGATTTCTCACTCTAATTTTGACTCTAAGGCACGGGGCACTGCCATTTTGATGCACAAAAACATTCAATTTACGGTCTCTGCTTTTATTATGGATCCTCAGGGTAGATATGTTATAGTCTCTGGGAGTTTGTATCATGTTCCTGTCTTATTAGTTAACGTATATGCCCCCAACTGGGACGATGTAAGTTTTATTAATAAACTTGTTTCTATTCTGCCAGATCTTAACTCCCATCGCATGATATTTGGTGGTGACTTGAATACTGTTATGGATCCACCCCTCGATCGTTCCAACCCCAGGTCATTATCCTGCTCTAAGATGGCCCAAGCCTTATCCACATTCGTTGATCCGTGGCGATTTCTGTTTCCACGCAGCAAAGCATACTCCTATTTCTCGCAAGTACACCACACCCATTCAAGAATCGATTACTTATTTATAGATAAATCTCTCCTTCCTTCTGTTGAACAAATAGATTATTTACCTATTGTGGAATCAGATCATGCTCCTGTGCAATTAGATCTCCTTTGAAATCTGAGGTTCAACGAACGGCCTCTGTGGAGACTAAATACATCCTTGTTATCAGACCCTGAATTTTGTACATTCGTAACTACGGCCATAGATAACTTCTTACTGCATAACAGATCAGGATCTATATCGGCATCTACATTGTGGGAAACACTGAAAGTAGTCATAAGGGGGGAAATAATCTCATATACTTCAACTCTAAATAAAAAGTGTAAACAAAAATTAGACAATTTAATTGACTCTATTAGGAGACTGGACTGCCTCTATTCTGTGTCTCCCTCACCAGAAATTTATAAGGAACGGTTGAGCCTTCAAGTTCAATATAACCTGCTCTCAACTAATAAAACTGAATGGTGTTTATTACGTGCTAGAGGGTATATATATATATGAACATGGGGAAAAGGCAGGTCGACTTTTAGCCCACCAATTAAAATCTAAAGCTGCCTCTCAAATTATACCTCGAATTCAAAACAATGATGATTTAATCGTTAATCCCATTGAAATTAATACAACCTTTAGGAACTACTTTTTAGATTTATATGCTTCTGAAAGCCCTACATTAAACGCTGGAATGCTGGAATTTTTGGGCAGTATAGATATACCCACTCTTGATTCAGCGCAGAAAACATATTTGGAGGGAAACATACAAATGGAGGAAATTATAAATGCTATTTCATTAATGCAGAACAAAAAAACCCTGGCCCAGATGGCTACCCTATAGATTTTTACAAAACATTTGCAACTAAATTAGCCCCTATTCTTCTTGATATGTTTGAGGACTCTTTAGTAAGGGGACGCTTGCCGCAAACTTTGAATGAAGCGAACATAATTCTATTGTTAAAACCTGGCAAAGATCCCATAAAATGTAATTCTTACAGGCCAATATCACTCCTTAACGCCGATACTAAAATCTTGTCAAAAATCCTTGCATTACGTTTAGATACAGTAATAGGGAATTTAATTTCTGCCGACCAAACAGGTTTTGTCAGAGGTCATCATTCTTTTAGTAATATTCTGAGATTGCTGGGGGTAATCCATTCATCTAAACTTGCTCAGGGCCCTATACCTCAGGTTGTTATATCACTAGACGCCGAAAAAGCGTTTGATAGGGTTGAGTGGAAGTATTTATTCTTGGTGCTGGAAAGATTTGGCTTTGGAACATGTTTTCTCTCACTGGTTAAGTTACTATACTTCTCTCCTGTGGCATCGATAATTACAAATGGGGTACGTTCAAAGTCTTTTCCTCTATCAAGGGGTACGAGACAAGGGTGCCCTCTTAGCCCTTTACTTTTTACTTTAGCCATCAAACCCCTATCCATAGCGTTAAGATGCTCAATGCATTTTACTGGCAATAGCAGTAGAAACATAGAACATAGGGTATCTTTGTATGCTGATGATATGTTATATCTTTCGGAACCGATTGTAGGTATTACACAAGTAGTTAAGATTTTGAATCAATTTGGAGAATTCTCAGGTTATAAATTAAATTTCTCAAAAAGTGTTTGTTTCCCCGTGAACAGTAGGGGCCTCCAAATCTCAGGGAACGATATACCGTTTCAATTGTCTGTATCAGGTTTTAAATACTTAGGGATAAATATCTCACAGGGTTTTCCTAATCTTTACAAAGAAAACTTTGCTTCTTTAATTGACAAGTTAAAACTTGATCTAAAAAATCTGCTGTTTCTTTCTCTTGCAGGAAGAATTAATTGTGTAAAAATGAACATTCTACCAAGGCTCTTGTACTTGTTTCAATGTGTCCCAGTCTTTTTACCTAAATCCTTTTTTCAGAACTTAGACAGCCTAATCTCATCATTTATATGGGGTGGGAAAACACCTAGGATTCGGAAGGAATTTCTCCAAAGACAAAAAATTCAAGGGGTATTAGCACTACCTAATTTCAGATACTATTATTGGGCTGCAAATATTTCAAAAGTACTCTATTGTTTCAGGACCCCAATGATATATGGTGCATTTCAGAAGCGTGTTCTTGTACCTCTTCATCCCTCCCAGCTTTAGCTTTATCCACAATGCCCCTTCGTATTTCATCATATACGCAATGCCCAGTTGTAGCAAATACCCTCAGGATCTGGTTTCAATTCAGACAGTGTTTTGGTTTTAGAGACTTCTCCGTAGCCGGCCCTATATGCAAGAACCACCTATTCCTCCCGGGTCAACTGGTCTCAGTTTTTAGTCAGTGGCAACGTTCGGGTCTTGTCATATTTAGTGATCTTTTTATAGATAATGTTTTTGCCTCATTCCAGCTCTTTCTTCAAAATATGGTCTGCCAGGATCACACTTGTTTAGATATTTTCAAGTTCGTCATCTAATCCAAAGCCACTGTCCCACATAT
Organism: Silurus meridionalis; assembly: GCF_014805685.1. Classification (NCBI taxonomy): domain Eukaryota; kingdom Metazoa; phylum Chordata; class Actinopteri; order Siluriformes; family Siluridae; genus Silurus; species Silurus meridionalis. The sequence continues at coordinate 27,052,706 of NC_060890.1, forward strand.
CCCTCCGTTCCTCCTAGTGCGGGAATGGATGCAGTTCTAAAAATTTCAATACACTTGAGGGGAGTAATTTCCAATGTGTATTACACTTTAATGTCAGTAAAAAATATAGATCTGAACAAAATCCATGCGGAATGGACAAGGGATTTGAGAGTGGACATATCAGAAGAAATCTGGAAAAATGCATTATTCAGAGTGAATGGGACGACCTCCTGCACTTGTTTAGGCTTGATTCAGTTCAGGGTCCTTCACAGACTCCATTACAGCAAGGTTAAGCTGTCCAAAATATACACCAATGTAACTGACGCGTGTGAGCGTTGTCGCTCTGCTGGGGCAGATTTGGCTCATATGTTTTGGACTTGCCCCAGACTGGTTGATTACTGGACAACTATATTTAAAATCTTGTCTGAGGCGTATATTAGGGATATTAAGCCTAGTTTTGAAATGACAATTTTTGGAGTACCTGAGCAAGGTACAGTCATGCCCAGGAAGTGTCAGGATGCTTGTGCTTTTGCGTGTCTTCTGGCTCTGAGAAGAATATTACTTGATTGGAAATCAAGTAAACCACCTTTAGTCTCACTCTGGCTTAAAGAGTTGATGCTATTTTTGAAATTGGAAAAAAATATAGGATCCACCAAACTTTTCTATTTAGTTTGGACTCCAATGATCTCATATTTTGGAAAGGGTGCAGCTCTTCCCCCAAACTGAGTTGGAAGGCTTGTGCGCATTGTAACAGGTAATGCCGTCAGGTGCAATGGGCTAACAATGTTGTTCAGAATTTCCTCATTGTTTGTAATGTCATAACTGTGTTTTGTTTTTGTTTTTCTGGGGGGGGGTATAAAAATTGATAAAAATTCGCTTGTAAATGCATTACTGGTATTATCTATATGAATGTTAAAATCACCCAGAAGGAAAACATTTGGAGATATGGAACATAGATGAGTCAAGAGTTCAGATAGTTCAGTTAAAAAGGCATTATTGCTCTTGGGAGGGCGGTAGATAGTTGTAAGGATTGTAGGAATCGCACCATTGATTTTTATGGCAATTGATTCAAAAGAGGAATATGTGGAAAATGTTAACTGAGATACTTTCAATTTCTCTTTATAGAGTATTGCTAGTCCCCCTCCCCTTCCCGTATCGCGAGATTTAGAGACATAACTATACCCTGGGAGAACAGACTGATTTAAATGAAAAAAAAGTCATCTGGTTTCTGCCATGTCTCGGTTAGACAGAGAACTATGAGAATTATGAACTGATCTCTATACCTGTCATTCCTGTGACATCAACCAATCCCTTCTGGGTGGGAGATGCTGTTCTGATTAAATCTCTAAAACCCAGGCGATTGGGTGAATGCAAATATGAGGAGCCAGCAGAAATAGTCGCGATCACACGCACAGGTGTATTAACTGACCTTTTTCCACAGTGGATTCATGCTACCAGAACCAATAAATGTCCCACTGGAAGTGATCCCTCTTAATTGTGTGTACATGTACCCTGTGTATCACTTTTTTTCTTTATGTTACAGAAGCATAGCCTTTTGACATCCCCATGAGTTCTCTAGGAGACGTGTATCGGTTCCTGCTCCCCTTTGTCATCATCTATCGAGGTCCGGTGACAACTCCTCAGACTAATCGGACATCCTCACAACTGCAGGACGTGTCAAGGAAAGCTGCGATGAACGGAACAACAACCTCTCATCAATCAAGGGAAGTAACACAACCAGTGACCAGTATGGTTGTCTTTCTCGTCAGCCTTGGGGCTGGGATACACACCCAGGCTCATCCATATGACAACACCTTTTGGCAGTATGGCAACTAGACGGCTCATCAGCACACAGCAGGTCCATGCAAACTGTCCCTTGTGTTTCTGTATTTTATCCTATTTCTATGCGACATGTCTGATTGTTTAAGTTGTGATTTATCCATTCTTGTTTATCATGGATAAAACGGGGGAATTGTAAGATATCCTTGATCACTAGTCCTAGATTAAATTGACCCAGAACGAAAAACATGACCAGATGTAGAGTTCCTGTATTTCTGTTTTAGGCTTCAAAAAAGGGTTCAACATGACCTTGTGGAGTTGTCTCTCCTAACTTTCTCTTCTGTTCATACACATACACACACCTGGCAGCCCTCCCTTTTTCTCTCTATCTCTTTGAAAGCATGTGTAAGACAATAAACTTTGGAACTTCTGTCTGAAAGCCGACTCGTGTGTTTCATTGAGACTTCTCCGTGCACGTAGTAGAGCAAAGATCGAGAGGAAAGGCTGAATTTGGGGGTATCCTGTCCCGGGGACAGAAGGCAATCCTGCCCAAGCGGCAGAGGATAAAACACTTCCTTACATCCTTACATCACAGATTTCTCCAACCTTTCTTCTCCTGAAGGCCTGATTTTAATGCCAACCCTTCATCCATCTGTACAGATAGAATACAGAGAATTCTCATCAGCAACATTAAAATGTGGTATGGAAACACTGACACTACACTTCCTCACTTTGCAAGCTCATGTATTGAATAGTTGTGTGTTTATCGCCCTCCTCTGCCTGTTTTACTTTTAGGATTTTTACTTTTAGGACTCTCTCTCTCTCTCTCTCTCTCTCTCTCTCTCTCTCTCTCTCTCTTTCTACAGTTTGTTATTACTTGGTGTCACCTGCAGGTGTGAGGTATTGAGTTTCACTTGCTCTGTATTTCATCTCCAGTCGTTTTCCACTTTATTTCTGATTTCATCTATTATTTGTTTGTTTCTATCAACATATCAGAGATCTCATGCTATAATACATGTGCTTTTTTTTTTTGGTCTGTGTTTCATGCGTTTTTTTGTTTGTTTTGTTTTTTCCATTCAAATAAAACACTCTACAATCACTTTCTTTAATTTGTTTTTTCCTAATGGTGAACCAAAAATCATTGTGATGTATTTAACAGAACAAATAAATCAAAATTTTATTTTTTTTACTGAAACTAAAATCACAATCACAAATCCTGTCATAACCCACAATACAAAAATGTGCAAATAAACACTAGTGTATCTCAATATATTCTGAAAGAAATGTGATCAAGAGCTTCATCCAAAGAAACTGAATCCAGTTTACTTAATTTTTCATTTAAGCTCACTAACAAAAGTGACCCATTGTGCTGCCCAGTGTAACTCCAGAACCCAGAAACTTTAGTTGTAATTTAGTTTAAGCCATGGCTCCTTTTTCCAGACTTTCAACCACAGCCTCAGCAGAAGCATTTGGACTGTTAGCTTCAGCTGAGAAGATGCTCCATGCTGCTCCAGCTCGTCCTACACCAGCCTCAGCTTTGGCTCAGGTTTTTATGGATGCGTTTTCCAGGTTCAAATTTTCAAAACCATTTCCATGTCAGTATACAGTTCTTCAGCGTACACATCTGCTGGTCTGTGAAGATGCGCTGTGCTTCAACAACTGCAACATGATTAGAAAGCCTCAGTAAAAATGAGAATAAAATAAACCCCTTTACATCAGAATGCTGCTGAGTTCTGGATTGTGATTCAGAAGGTCTTGATTAGTTCTCTATAACAGCAGCTCTGAATTTAATGCAGCTTTATTTATTTACATTTGGTTTTTTTTATTGTTTTTGCTTGATATATTTTGGGTCACTTTATTATAATAGAAACAGAAAGTTAAAACTTCAGGTAAAACTCAGTAATTATTGTGATCCATCTCCCTCTTTAAACTAAACACATCTTGAACTTTTTTGGGGAAACTGGGTTTTCTGAAGTACTCCTCTATTATATGATAACAGGTTTCCAGAGTTCTTTTTAGATTTAGGTTATCGTTTATGTCTTTCTCATACCAGGTGACCCCAAACTTCCTCTAGGATATTTAGGTCTGGATTCTCTGTGGGTCAGTTCATGACTATCAGTGTTTGTTCAGCTGTTTTTCTCTGCAAATATAATGCTACAGCAATAGCAGTGTGTTTGGGATCAAAATTCTACCTTCTCCTGACTCCACAAAGGAATTAAATAAGTTTCCACTTCCTTCTGACATATAAAAAGGGATTTCCTAGACTCCACTATTGCTCTTTGAGACACTGCATTGACACTGGAAATGGCAACTTAAGGCCTCAAGAGTATGTAGATATTGTGCAAAAAGGTTCAGGATCTTTCTGAATGTTCTCTTTTTGGATCCTGACTAAATTGTTTAATTCCACTATCCTTTATCTTTGGGTGTGATCTCATTTGTGTACACGTCTACCTTTCTCAATTCATGATCAGTTTTCAGAAGCTCTGTTTCTTCTGTATGGATTTTTCTTGCAGGTCCTAAATCAGAATCTAGCTTAACCTGTTAGCCTTCATCACCACTTTTGAGACTAACAGTTGGAAATGACCTACCCAACTTTAAATGTTTACAGTGTTTATGTGCTACATACACAATTCAAATATCTTTAGAAAGAAGACACTTTGAGCTTTACTGTCCATTATTAAAAGTGATATTGTTCAATAATATAATGTTATCGATGATGAAGTGTCTTGAATATACATTTCCTGCACTGAACATTATATTATTTCATATATAAATACATGAAATCAGTCCTGGAGCAATCCAGAAAAGTACTGGGATGAAAGCCACATGTCTCATGAGTTTATATTTACAAATGTAATGAAGATTTTCATGAAAAATGAGATTCCTACAAACATTTATCTGAGACTGTGTCTGATCCTTTTCTCCTCCCCCTGTTTGAGAGACACCTGCTAAACTCAGGTGATCATTTATACTCTATTCATACAGTCTGCATAGAAATCAACTGCTGATCAGTAAAGGCTTTTGTTCTACATGTTTGGATATTGATTTTCAAGCATTTCTCTTACAAAAATAAACAGGCAATAAAACGTATATCATCGTATAAAACTGTAAAGGGAGATTTATTGTAACTTACAGATGCAGATCACCAAGTCTCTGTTGTTACTCCCCCATAAAAATATTTTGCACATCGCTGCTTTGTGAAAATCTCAGATAAAACAACTTAATTGACTTTCTTTCCAGTTAGCACGAGCTGGAAACAGCTGTTTGTGCAGAACCGAGAGCTGTGATGCTCAGACCCCAGATTCTGCCTTTCTGTTACTGTTGTTTTTTTGTTTTTTTGGGTGGTCTCATTTGTTTTGTACCACTATATTCTACCAGCCATATTTGGGTTTTTTTTTAAGCAAGATGTCGTTTTTTTATGCAAAAGTTATTCAGAAAAATATACAAATACACCAACCAAAGTTCTGTGACGTAAACAAAGGAATAAACATCTAAATGACAACACTATTGTTTGTTTGGAGCAGAAATGCTTTACAGCATGTTGTTCAGTGGAGCCTCATCTTCTCTAATAAACCGGGATTAGCAGCAGTGGATGTGTTTGTGACTTGTTATTACAATCATAGTCTAACTACTGCATTTCTTTATGCATGTTGTTATTGTGTACTGTTTACACACAAAAAAAAACAGAGATCTGAAATCGCTGCTTGAGGCTCAGAGCTTTAGAATGATGTAGAGTGAGTCATGGTTACTCTTCTCCCTTTTTAATCTATTGTTAAACATTAACACCTGAGAACACTGGGACATCGACCGTGCCGGCACGACAATGAAGGCTAAGAGGTTAAAGAAAGCAGTACAGTAAGAAGAGGATTACTCACTCGTTCATAATATTTTCTTTCCAGGGTCTGTCTTTTTTCTGGGTCCTGTTCATTTTTATTCCTCTTTTCTTGGACTCTTAGGGGAGCATTTGTAGTGCCTTCCACATCAAAATATTTGAGTAAATGGAACGAATAGGTCTCTAGGATAGAAGGAGGAGATCGTCCAAGAAACTCACTCAGCTTTAACCAGAGCATTCGCTGGATGTGGAGTCAATAAGAAAAAAGACATCTTAATATTTGACTTCAAAAAATTTATTAAATACACGATTATTTTTGTTAGTTTTCCATTGTTTGCAAATTAACTGATTGTTTTTATTTTTCATATTTAATTAATTGTCAGTCATGAAGCAGACTTTAAAGAACTACATTAATTTCTAATTGCACCTACCATGTCTCCATAGTTACAGGGTGTCTGGTCCTTCTCACTCTTACTGACATTTTTCTTCAGGTAAGAAAACTGATCTCCAAATGAAGTTGTGCGAAGATTCTCCTTTATACAGGGAGTGCAGAATTATTAGGCAAATGAGTATTTTGACCACATCATCCTCGTTATGCATGTTGTCTTACTCCAAGCTGTATAGGCTGGAAAGCCTACTACCAATTAAGCATATTAGGTGATGTGCATCTCTGTAATGAGAAGGGGTGTGGTCTAATGACATCAACACCCTATATCAGGTGTGCATAATTATTAGGCAACTTCCTTTCCTTTGGCAAAATGGGTCAAAAGAAGGACTTGACAGGCTCAGAAAAGTCAAAAATAGTGAGATATATTGCAGAGGGATGCAGCAGTCTTAAAATAGCCAAGCTTCTGAAGCGTGATCATCGAACAATCAAGCGTTTCATTCAAAATAGTCAACAGGGTCGCAAGAAGCGTGTGGAAAAACCAAGGCGCAAAATAACTGCCCGTGAACTGAGAAAAGTCAAGCGTGCAGCTGCCAAGATGCCACTTGCCACCAGTTTGGCCATATTTCAGAGCTGCAACATCACTGAGTGCCCAAAAGCACAAGGTGTGCAATACTCAGAGACATGGCCAAGGTAAGAAAGGCAGAAAGTCGACCACCACTGAACAAGACACACAAGCTGAAACGTCAAGACTGGGCCAAGAAATATCTCAAGACTGATTTTTCTAAGGTTTTATGGACTGATGAAATGAGAGTGAGTCTTGATGGGCCAGATGGATGGGCCCGTGGCTGGATTGGTAAAGGGCAGAGAGCTCCAGTCCGACTCAGACGCCAGCAAGGTGGAGGTGGAGTACTGGTTTGGGCTGGTATCATCAAAGATGAGCTTGTGGGGCCTTTTCGGGTTGAGGATGGAGTCAAGCTGAACTCCCAGTCCTACTGCCAGTTTCTGGAAGACACCTTCTTCAAGCAGTGGTACAGGAAGAAGTCTGCATCCTTCAAGAAAAACATGATTTTCATGCAGGACAATGCTCCATCACACACGCCCAAGTACTCCACAGCGTGGCTGGCAAGAAAGGGTATAAAAGAAGAAAATCTAATGATATGGCCTCCTTGTTCACCTGATCTGAACCCCATTGAGAACCTGTGGTCCATCATCAAATGTGCGATTTACAAGGAGGAAAACAGTACACCTCTGAACAGTGTCTGGGAGGCTGTGGTTGCTGCTGCACGCAATGTTGATGGTGAACAGATCAAAACACTGACAGAATCCATGGATGGCAGGCTTTTGAGTGTCCTTGCAAAGAAAGGTGGCTATATTGGTCACTGATTTGTTTTTGTTTGGTTTTTGAATGTCAGAAATGTATATTTGTGAATGTTGAGATGTTATATTGGTTTCACTGGTAAAAATAAATAATTGAAATGGGTATGAATTTGTTTTTTGTTAAGTTGCCTAATAATTATGCACAGTAATAGTCACCTGCACACACAGATATCCCCCTAAAATAGCTAAAACTAAAAACTACTTCCAAAAATATTCAGCTTTGATATTAATGAGTTTTTTGTGTTCATTGAGAACATGGTTGTTGTTCAAATTAAATCCTCAAATAAAATTAATCCTCAAAAATACAACTTGCCTAATAATTCTGCACTCCCTGTAAAGTAGAGAAGAAAAATGTTGGATTTCAAACATTTTTTAAATATGAAAACCAAAGTGTGGTGTAGCAGGTGTGGTTTAGTGGAGTGTTCAGGAATCAGTTAATGTAGCACACCTGAGACCTATCTGTGCTGTTTATATTAACTATCTCTCTCTCTCTCTCTCTCTCTCTCTCGTTTGTGTTCCATGCGCTGCAGTAAGATGAAGGTTGCATTTTCTTCATACTGAATTTTGTTACTGTGCCGTAGTATGAGGCCAAAAAACAAAATAAATCGTTTGCTCCTTTTGAATCAGTGAGTTTTTAGTGTGACCTTAAAACCATGTGTAGTTCATTAAAAATAACAATAAAGTAGACTAACACTCTCTAAATGGTTGAGCCACTGAGCAGAGAAGTGATCAGAAAGATAGATATTTCTATCTTTGTCGAAATAACAAACGTAGGAAGTTTCATCTGGCTTGCAGGAAGCAACTGCATACACTGTAACAAAAAGATAAAGATACATGAGAGAACAAACTAAGAGATTTCAGAACAATCAAAAAATCGTAATCACACTCACCGTTACGTTCCTCTGACAGTTTCTCCAACATTGATCCAGAATGACAAGCTTCCACATAAATGACCATCTGCAAACAGTGACCCAGTTCAAAAGATTCAATAACAATCTAAACAATACATGAACTGGGGAAATAGGGTGGGAATAGAATGAGGAGAAATCTGGGTTGTGATTGGTCAGAAGTTATTTACTATAACAGCAGGTCTGACAGTGGTGCTGCTGCAAATCACAAATCTACAGTATCTCACAAAAGAGCAACGATTCTTATTCTCAAATCCTCAGAGACTCTTCACCATGAGGTCCATGTATGAGTGGTCATTGTGAGAGAATCAACTTAAAGCACCACATTGTAACTGCTCTAATACAAGATACACATTTATATGGTTCTTTTAAGCAGACAAGAACATGAGCATGATGAATAGAACATGTGGCTTTGAATGTTTAAACCACTTAAAGCTGTTATCACTGAGGGTGTACTTACTTTACTTGGCAGTTATTTAGACAATAATATCTGTATGTTGAGTTATTCTTTAGAGCAGTGGTCCCCAACGTTTTCTGCGCCACAGACCGGTTTATGTCACAATATTTTCACAGGCCGGTCTTTAATGTGTGGAGGATAAATACAACAAAATAAAATGATACGACCATAAAAACTGGTATTTTCTAAATCTAATAATAATCGTGAATCCACTTGTTGTTGTTTGTAAATTTTTCTCTTTTGGGGGTTTGAGTTTAGCAGTAATGTATTATGTGTTAGCGGCCGGAGCTCCTTTAAGAAGGTAGTGGATGGAGGTAAGTCATGTGACCGGAGCTCCTTTAAGAAGGTAGTGGATGGAGGTAAGTCATGTGACCGGAGCTCCTTTAAGAAGGTAGCGGATGGAGGTAAGTCATGTGACCGGAGCTCCTTTAAGAAGGTAGTGGATGGAGGTAAGTCTTGTGACCGGAGCTCCTTTAAGAAGGTAGTGGATGGAGGTAAGACATGTGACCGGAGCTCCTTTAAGAAGGTAGTGGATGGAGGTAAGTCATGTGACCGGAGCTCCTTTAAGAAGGTAGTGGATGGAGGTAAGTCATGTGACCGGAGCTCCTTTAAGAAGGTAGTGGATGGAGGTAAGTCATGTGACCGGAGCTCCTTTAAGAAGGTAGTGGATGGAGGTAAGTCATGTGACCGGAGCTCCTTTAAGAAGGTAGTGGATGGAGGTAAGTCATGTGACCGGAGCTCCTTTAAGAAGGTAGTGGATGGAGGTAAGTCATGTGACCGGAGCTCCTTTAAGAAGGTAGTGGATGGAGGTAAGTCATGTGACCGAGCTCCTTTAAGAAGGTAGTGGATGGAGGTAAGTCATGTGACCGGAGCTCCTTTAAGAAGGTAGTGGATGGAGGTAAGTCATGTGACCGGAGCTCCTTTAAGAAGGTAGTGGATGGAGGTAAGTCATGTGACGGAGCTCCTTTAAGGAGGTAGCGGATGGAGGTAAGTCATGTGACCGGAGCTTCTTTAAGAAGGTAGCGGATGGAGGTAAGTCATGTGACCGGAGCTCCTTTAAGAAGGTAGCGGATGGAGGTAAGACATGTGACTGGAGCTCCTTTAAGAAGGTAGCGGATGGAGGTAAGTCATGTGACCGGAGCTCCTTTAAGAAGGTAGCGGATGGAGGTAAGTCATGTGACCGGAGCTCCTTTAAGAAGGTAGTGGATGGAGGTAAGTCATGTGACCGGAGCTCCTTTAAGAAGGTAGTGGATGGAGGTAAGTCATGTGACCGGAGCTCCTTTAAGAAGGTAGCGGATGGAGGTAAGACATGTGACTGGAGCTCCTTTAAGGAGGTAGCGGATGGAGGTAAGTCATGTGACCGGAGCTTCTTTAAGAAGGTAGCGGATGGAGGTAAGTCATGTGACCGGAGCTCCTTTAAGAAGGTAGTGGATGGAGGTAAGACATGTGACCGGAGCTCCTTTAAGAAGGTAGTGGATGGAGGTAAGTCATGTGACCGGAGCTCCTTTAAGAAGGTAGCGGATGGAGGTAAGTCATGTGACTGGAGCTCCTTTAAGAAGGTAGTGGATGGAGGTAAGTCATGTGAGCGAGGCATCATGACCTGCATCAAGAGGGAGTCATAGATACATGTGGAGTAGAAAATCCGCTAATTTTTCAAAATAAAACATTGTTTAGAATCAGATCATAAATAAAACAGAAATAATGTAAGTTATGTTTTCTTTCTGTGCGGGACGGTAATAATTGACCCACTGATTGGTGCTGATCCATGGCCCGGGGGTTGGGGACCACTGGTTGTACACTAGGTTGGTACTCTATACAACCTACACATTGACTCCTCTAAAATATAGACATGTTTCATTTCTATAGTATTGAACCTTGAGAAGTTTCTTCCAAAATGGTTGCTGAAATGTGCGGGGTGCACTAACTTTTGTAAGATACTGTATACTAATGCACTTTTCTAATGCATGATTGTCACTACAGTCCACTTAAAAATGATTAGAAAAGGAGATGCAGTAATGAACACTAATTCATTTGTTCTTACTGAAAACAAAAGCAATGTTTAGTGACATCACCTTCTATACACCCTATAACAGGGCAGGGGTCAGGGGTCACAATCTGCTGTATATTTAGACTATAGCACAAGCTAAAAATCTCATCAGAAATAAAAATAAAATGGCAGGTTGGATTTTATAATAAAATACAGATATGAGCCACAACAGTTCTAGAACCAATATTACTCTCTACCAAAGTGATGGAGAAGTTAAAGGCTGAAGAAAGCATTGATCTGGCCATGAAACTGCTCTTCTAATTAAAATTGGTTTTTTTGTAACTTTAATTTTTAATGGAACTCACGTGTAGTTGTTAAAAACAGTAAAGTTTTTTATAAAAAGTGTAAAGTGCACCTTTGAAAATCTGCGCTTCCTTGACATTTCCTTCACAGTTTTAATGAGGTCTTCTGCGTAAAGCTGCAACAGAGAAGAAATGATTGTTTCATCACCTCAGTATTATACAGTTGATGGGACTCAAGAATCTAGCAACCTTCTCACATTTTATTTATCTAGCAGGTGTAGAGCAAATGTAATTGTTTTGACAATTTTACCATTACTTCAGTATACTGCACTGTACACAGAGAGATAAATAACAAAAGGGGTAGGAGATGCATCATACACTTGAATAAGGAAAACAGAACTTCTCATGGTTTCCATGGCCTGTTATGTAGACGAAGATAGTGTCATTTTCATCACTGAAACAGAACACAAAATTGTCATATTAATTTATGGAAGAATTTGTTAATGTTCTCACTTTTGTTATAAACACTCATTTCCTCAGCAGCATTTGTTTTACTTTCTATTTTCTATCCTAAAATGTTCTTAGTATGGAGAGACCACCAAAAACTTTTCAAGAAAATAAGCTTTTAATAAAGAAATGATAACATATAAGAAGGAGTGCATTATTATAAATATTTGACATGCAGCCTCACTCATATCAGAGCTGTTATTATAGAAAATAAATGTTGGACCAATTAGGATTTTGAATTCAGTAGTCAGGTATGGGGGAATAAATAATTGAATAACTTCAAGAACACCTTAGAATAGAATCTGGACCGAAAGGCTCGATGTAGAATTGGTGAATGAATCCATAGTTTCTACCTTCGTATTACTTTTTTTCCAGCAGTTGAATCTCCACGCAGTGCAGCCAGAAAGTTTTTAGCTGATACCTCCTGATAACAGACAATTTCAAAACCATTAATTCCACTTCACAGAAACCCAGCATGTTTATCGTGTATTACAGGTAGAACACTTCACCTCTCCAGTGTAGTCCTTTGGAACTCCAGGGTAAACATTAGGACCATGTGGGACATTGATTATATTTCCAGGAAAAGGATTTCTGTACATAAATATAATTGTAATGAAAATTCAGATTTTTTTTCTCAGTGTATTTACTGAGTGAAAGTGAAAGCATGCACACACAAATGGGATGTTTGGCACTGGAGAATTAAAAGTATGTCATGTTAAACTTAATTCTCACATAATACTCACTTCTTATTATAAGCGATATCATCATACATCATCACCACAATCTGCTTCTCTGGAATCCCATTCCTGTGTACTATCTGGTAAGCGTGACACACATTGGCCTGTAAATAGAATTGATATATTTATAATTGAAAGCCTGCATCCACTATAAAATACTTTTCACTAATATAAAACAATTAGTATTAATAAAATGATATTAATATGATGTATCAGTCATTCATCAGAAGTGGAACAATTCAAATTTTAAACCAACAAATTTTAAAACAAAAAAATATTACATCAATTCTTCTTTGTCCAGAAACAATTTAAGAGTAAAAATCAAGCTGTTGGTTTTAATGTGGTCACCTGGTCTACGTAGTTTTTCCAGTCTTTAGAACCTGCTGCCAGGAGAACCCAGTGTTTACTGTTGCTACCAGGCATATTGACTAAAAAGCAGAGAAATGTTTCATGTGACTGATCAAATTTATTACATCACAAATGTGTTCATTCCTTTAATCTATTCATCTTCATCACATCATAAATATGTTCCTACCTCTCTTCTCTCCAGAGATTGTTTCAGCTCAGTGTTCAGTGGAGTGATGTTCCAGAACAGCGTATCAATATTTTTATAGCTACAAAACAGACTTTCACTTTCATTGTATTACTCATCAGGATGTTTGTGGAAATTTTTAAAACTCTGCTTCCTGCTTTTTAATTTTCTGGTTAAAGCATCAATTACACCAGACCTGAAACTAGAAGTCCTTCAACATACCGCTGGGTTTGTTGTTGCTGCTGTTAGTTAATTTTTATTTGTAAATTTTTTTTTCTGGCTCCTAGGGATGTTCTGTTCGCAATAATATCAGCTCTGGGGTTAAAGACTAAACCAGACTTTAAATCAGTGTATTTACTGAGTGAAAGTGAAAGCATGCACAAACAAATTCCCCTAACTTACCTTTCTGAGCCTCCTACTTCTGATTAAATTCCCCTTTTATTTCCGTGTTCTGTAATTAAATTCTCACATGGACAAAAACAAAGTAAACATGAGTGAGAACAGAGACATTCCTGATCATCTGATCATATTTTCTCTGCTTGTGTTCTATATGGTGGATCTTCAGCCTGGATACATTCATTAGGTAGCAACATCTAAAATTATTTTGTATTAATATGATGTGAGGTTCAGTTTCCAGCGTGACACTAAAACAGGTAGTAATAATCACTAGTTTTTACTGAAGAACATGTCGGAGCCCAAACTTCTTCACTTTAACTTGAGTAAAAAAGTGCAGTCAGAACTTCAACTTTTACCAGAACCTTTTAAAACATCAGTATCAGAACTTCTACTTTTGCCATCTCCAGCTGGGGTGGATGAGAGGTGTGAAGATATTGTTCTCAAACCTGCAGTAGAAGATGTTGAGGTCTTTACCCTTAACATGCTAGAATGTAAAACACTAGATGATTGGCATAATTTAGATATGGCAATAAAACATCTCCATAAACTAACAGATCACAGCAGTGAAAGTATTTGTAATTAATAAACCAAATTTGCAGGCAACCAGAGATAAAGCAGTGAATCTCATTCATGACGTTAGGATTTTATACTGTAAACCTTGTTAGTGAGCTCAACCCCATCAACCTCAATGATGATTTTGTAAATCTTGAAAGTGTAGTTACATTTTATAGACATGTTTTTTTCATATTTCCATTACTTAGTCCATACTTTAACAGAGGATTTAGGGATAAAAATGACAGAAATATACTCAACAGTACAAATTAACCGGTAACGTTGACTTCCATCTTATTTCCATAAACTTCCTTTAGAATATGTTTTTTCTTTATTATTTATATATTTCTAACTTTTACCTGTTTGATTTTTTCCATTCATATGGGTTCACAACCTCTTTTGTGTCTAAGTGAAACAGTCTTTTACTCTCATAAAGTCATTCGAGTTCAAATCCTGCCTCTGGATGTTTTGTGAGTTTGCCATCCATCAAATCAGAAATGTGCAGACTTTGTTGTCAGCTGTCTTTAGTCTAAAATGAATTTCTTTGTGAAAGATTGTAAAATGGGCAGGTTTATGAGGTGGAATCAAAAGTTTCAAGACTCACTCTGTTTACAAGACAGTACTTTATTTATCTACGTTTCCACAACATCAATTTCAAAATAGTTCTCTTGCACAGCAAATCAGTGCTCCCAGGGCTCTTCTGGGACGTGTTCTGGAAGTTCGGTGCTCCATGTGACTGTGTGTGCAGCCTTGTGCTGCCATCTGGTGGTGTGTTACAAAACTAGTTTAAAAACTTTTTGATACCACCTTGCAGGTGAAGCACAGAACAGTAGAATAGGAGTTAAACGCTGTTAAATAAATGATCATGAAAACTTTTGATGCCATTTTTCTTCAGCTTTTTCTCATAGTCTGTGAATCTCCACATAATACGTGACAGTAACAAATTCATCAATATTTGTATTTTCACTGCTTGTTTTTTTGGTTGATTTTTTATACACAACCTGTCCAGTGTATTATTTATTTTTATATAATAAAAAGATCATAAAAATCAGAACCTAATATATAAATATATATTTATGTATGTGGGTAGGTATAAGCAGACAAATACAACTGTCCTGTAACACAGAGTATTTAACGGCTCACAGTTCATCAGTTTATTATGAAGTGTACACTTTTACAATCGTAAAAGTATTTGAGTCTTCATCTTTAACCTGATATAAGCAATTAGAGGTCTGCATGAACTTCAAATTAAAGCCCAAACCCAACTCAGACCTAAAATGTTTCAGAGCCAAGGCCATGAAGCAGACAAGAGATCTAAACTGACTCCCCTCATAAAAAGATTACCACCATGATATAATGATTATACATCTTAAAGCAGGCCAGTTGGTAATTAGAAAGTAAACAGAGAGCCTACTGAGTTATATGAAAGCTATTAATGCTTTTAAAGTTTGTTTTAGTAACCTAATTAACAGTAAATTAAATAGTACTGAAAGCACAGGCAGCACCTCTGATCTGGAGTTTGTGTTAAGTATAAGATCTCTTATGTCAAAAGCACTGATTATTGTCATCTGTCTCTTGTCTCTCTACTTTGTTGTGTTGTACATGCCGGCAGCACTCATCTTTTCTTCTGTGTTTAAATCATGTCTCCACCATTGTCATGTTGTTGGTCCATGGTCTTCACAGCTGATTCTGTTTATAGCTGTTGTAATTTCCCTGTTTGATTATTATGTCTTTATATACCACATTGTTTCAGTTTGTATCCGTGAAGCAATGTGCTTCATATTTTTTTATTGATTACCAAACTGCTGTTTCATGTTTCATGGTTTTGATCTTATGTTTCATGTTTCATGGTTTTGATCTTATGTTTCATGTTTCATGGTTTTGATCTTGTTAATGTTTCATGTTTAATGTTCTTGTTTATGTTCTCATAGCATTGTTTGCTAATCACCTGACCATAGTCAGTTTCATGTTTTAAAGGTTTGCCCACCAATTCTTGATTTGTTTGCCTGTTTATATTAAATAAATAATCTGTAATCTCCCGGAGTTATCAACGGTAAATGGATCAACTTTTGACTCCACATTGCTCAGTTTGGCCACTGTATGTCTAGAATCAATATTCCACTACACTCCAGATAATGTAGCTCCTCTTAAAAAGAGATCAAATAATTTGCACCATATTGACTACATGCACACCTTAAAACAGGCTACTTGGATATTAAACATAAATTGATAGTATTTTAAACAGAAAGGAAGTAGAACCTCCTGAGTTACAGAAGAGCTCTTAGTGCTGCTGAATCAACAGTGTGAAGATTCAGTGAGTTCCTGTTTCTGTCCTTTGTTTTTTCTTTCCATGTGATTCCCTATTTTCTCAGCCAGATGTCGCCATTTTGTCCCTGTGTCCCTCATTAGTTCCTATTGTTCCACCTGGGTCTCATCATCCCTGTGTCTTTAAGTTTCCCTCTGTGTAAGTTCTATGCTTCGTTCATTGTTTTTGAGTTTGTTTTTTGCTTTGGTCTGCTTTTTTCTCGAGAAGACTTTTTTCTTTTCCAACTTGTCTCTATAGTTGGGTTCACACGCCTCCTTGTGGCAGACTGTTGGAGCTCCTGCCTCTCAGGCAGTCGGTCCTGATTTGCACCTCATCCATGACAAACATTTCTATCTACCCTCATAGTGGATAACAAGCATAATCCTATGTTTTTATTTATAAATAGGTAGTGATGCCTTACATTTTTCAATAATTTTATACAATTTCAAAAAACAATAATTTTTTGTAATAATCTATAAGATCCTAAAAAATGTAGTAGCACAGCAGTAATGCTCGTACCTACCTATAAATAGCATTAAAAGTGTTAATCAGTAGTTAATTTATAAAACCCCCGATTCTAAAAAAGTTGAGCTGCTGTTTAAGTTATAAATAAAAACAGTAATAATTTCAAATGTCATCGCCCAATTTTTTTATTCACAATAGAACAAAGAAAACTTATTTTGAATTTGTCTGCAACTCGTCTTAGAGTTGGGAAAGGGCCTTAACCCCTGTGTAACATCTTCTCTACTTTTAACAACAGTTTGAATATATTTGGTAACTGAGGAGACGAGTTTCTGGATGTTTCTGGTAGGAACGTTGTCAAAGTTGTGTCTGATAGTAGCTGCTCAAGAGTCCTGGGTCTTCTTTGTCATATTTTTTGTTTCATGATGCATGGCGTATATTCAAAAGGTCTGGACTGCAGGCAGGTCAATTCATCACCCAGATTTAGCTCAATTATACAAGACCTTCCCTAAAAAAAGACATGATCTGGATAGAAGCATGTGTTGCTCTAAAACCTCTACAAACTCCCACACCATCAGAGATACAGACTTTTAAACTAAAAGCTGATGGATCTTTGATCAGAGGACACGCCGCTCATGTTTTCCAAAAATGTTTTTAAATTTCAATTAGTCTGACCACAGCTTCGGCCCGGAGAGGATGGTGGAGTATCGGGATCATGTTCACACATGCCTTCTTCTTTGCATGATGGAGATTTAACCTGCATTTGTGGATGACATGCAAACTGTGATAAGGATTTCTGGAGGTGATGATGCGCCCATGCAGTGATTTCCTTTACAGAATCATGACTGTTTTAAATGCTGTGACACAGTGAGAGATTTCAACAGATACTCAGAATCTTCTGATCATATTTTGTTCTGCACCTGATGAGATCTTTAAAGTTTTTGCAATTTGATGTTAAGAACGTACTAAAATTGTTCCACAAAGTGTAGATGCAGTGTTCTGTGGATTGGTGAAGCTCTGACTATTTTTACTTTAAAAACATACACTATTTATACCCAAACATCTTACTGATCTGCTGATTATCTGCTGATTTTACTGATCACCTCATTATTTCAAAATGTTCCTCCCACTGTTTCTTCATAGTAACATTTACTTCTACAGGCGTTTGCTGCCCCGTCCCAACTGTTCTAAGATGTGATGCAGTGATGAAGTTATGCAAAATTTGAATTGAATTTAAAAGCAAAAGTAAGAGTGAACATCATGTTTCTCTCCTTGTTCA
Source organism: Silurus meridionalis (assembly GCF_014805685.1). Lineage (NCBI taxonomy): Eukaryota > Metazoa > Chordata > Actinopteri > Siluriformes > Siluridae > Silurus > Silurus meridionalis. Next base: position 27,070,485 of record NC_060890.1, read on the forward strand.
GGTCAGGTTAGAGGAGAGGTCATAACCCTGCTGAAGGAGATGAAGTGATGGATAGTGATAGATGGATCTGGGTTTTTGTCACCTGACTGTTGTAGTCATCTTAAGTTATTTTATTGTTTTTAGATAAATAAAAATATAAATGAGGGAGGGTGTAACTTGTTTTGTTTTGATGGCATTAGTTTATACACTGCTCGCTTAAGGTCCCTGAAAAACTGCATCCCCCGGAGTCAGTGCGAGGATCTGCTGAACAGGTTATAATACACAACTGAATTAGGAATGTTTGAGGATCCCCCTGGAGGAACAGGAAACTGTATCTGTAGATCTACACTGACCTTCTCAGAATGCTGAAACCACACAATGAAAAATGCAAAAATAATGAATGAATAAAACATCAAATAATTTTTCACTGAAACTACAGTTATAATATTTACCACATAAATATAAAAGGTTGACAGAAATAAAAACATTATTCCATGTAAACTTTCCAATGTCTTTATTCCAGAATGTGATTCTACAGTAGATAGTAAATAACAATCACACAAGTGTAGGAATAATTATTTTTTATTGATAAAATATAGGTATTTGTATAAAATATATAAAAAATATAAATACATAAATACATAAATAAATAAATAAATAAATAAATACAAATAAATAAATACAAATAAATAAATAAATAAATAATAATACATTTAACCCTAGATAATATTGACTCATTGTAACATGCTCCTAAACATCATTAGATCTGTGTTCTAAAAGATATAATTATGGGATGCATCTATGGATAGTTAAGAAAAATCTAAATGAAAGATTAAAGAAGAATAAAATCTGCTGTCACTCCACAGCGTCTGGTGTCTCCTTTAGAACCGAATCCGTTGACCAACATAATCAATGGCTGCAGTGATGCTGATGGAGACAAACAAAGAAATCATTAATGATGCTTTTCTTTCAAACCAAATAAATTACTGAGGAACTGAAACACAACCGTACCTCTGAACCTCCAACCCACACTCACACAGATTCACCAAAACCTGCAGGTGTGAACGAGTGACAACAAACTGCAGAGAGAGAGGGGAGGGGGGAGGGGAGAGTGAGAGAGAGAGAGAATGAGAGAGAGAGAGAGTGAGAGAATGAGAGAGAGAGAGAGTGAGAGAATGAGAGAGAGAGAGAGAGGTGAGAGAAAGTGTGAGAGAGAGAGAGAGTGAGAGAGAATGAGAGAGAGAGAGAGAGAGAGAGTGAGAGAAAGTGTGAGAGAGAGAGAGAGAGAGAGAGAGAGAGAGAGAGAGAGAGAGAGTGAGAGAGAGAGAGAGAGAGAGAGTGAAAGAAAGTGTGAGAGAGACAGAGAGAGAGAGAGAGAGAGAGAGAGATATATATATACTCATTGTAATCATGGCAACAGTTCAGGCAGTAAAACTGATGTACTTGATAAAACGTTTAATTTATCGTGTATCTGTTAAATCTTTCTATTTGATATGTGAAATATAAAATCAATAAGAAAAAAACAGCATCATCTTCAACAAACTACCACATAAAGAAAAAGGTGATTAAAAGGAAGTACCGCCTCTTCATCCCAGTTGAAGATTGTTGTTCTAAAACGCTCAGCTACGACTTTGAGCTCGTACAGTCGAGTCGCTTCACATCTCTCACTCAGAGCTCGTGAACCTCCATCAGCAGTGCAGCGCTGAGCGATCTTCTGTGTGTGTGTGTGTGTGTGTGTGTGTGTGTGTGTGTGTGTGTGTGTGGTAAAGGTGTGTAGTTTGATGTAAACTGAATTTGAAATGATTAAAACACATGTAAGAGGTGAGGATTTGTGTGTGAGGAGGATTTGTGTGTGAGGATTTGTGTGTGAGGATTTTTGTGTAAGGATTTGTGTGTGAGGAGGATTTGTGTGTGGAGGATTTGTGTGTGAGGAGGATTTGTGTGTGAGGATTTTGTGTGTGAGGATTTGTGTGTGAGGATTTGTGTGTGAGGATTTTGTGTGTGAGGATTTTGTGTATGAGGATTTTGTGCACTTACTCTCTTAAGCTCGTTCTGTTTCCTCTGGAGATCCGCTCTCCTCCTGATGTTCTGTTCATTTCTAATCCTGTTTTCTTGGATTAAAAGTGGAACATTTGCGCTTTCTACAGCATCGTTCACTTCAAAGTTGCGTGACTGGGATTTGTATTCCCTCCTAACGCGTTCAGAGGAACATCCCAGAAGTTCACTCAGGGGGAGGTGGAGAATCGCCTATAAAATATTTTGTAAATAAATAATAAAATCACAGTTTAATACTATTTACAGTGAATAACAAGACTTTTTTAATGTTTAATACACTTTTAAATACAACAACCACAAGAATTGCGGATGGACAAGATGATTCCATTTTGAGTCTGGTTCCTCTCACAGTTCCTTCCTACATTTACTTTTATATTTACTGGATATTGTTTATCTCATTCATACAACAGCAGTGGAGGGTTAAGGGCCTCGCTCAAGGGCCCAGTAGTAGCAGCTTAGTGGTGGTGGGTTCTGAACTCATGAACTCTGAACACGTATTTTAAGAAGAAGGAGGATCATAGGGTGACATATAAGAGTAAAGGAAGGTGCACACAGGTGGACTATGTTCTATGTAGGAGATGCAACCTGAAGGAGATTGGAGACTGTAAGGTGTTGGCAGGGGACAGTGTAGCTAGACAGCATCAGATGGTGGTCTGTAGGATGGTTGTGGAGGCGAAGAAGAAGAGGGGGAGAGTGAGGACTGAAAGAAGAATAAAATGGTGGAAACTGAAGGAGGAAGACTGTAGTGTGAGATTCAGGGAAGAGGTCAGACAGGAGCTCGGTGGTGGTAAAGAGGTGCTGGATGATTGGGGAACTACTGTAGAAGTGATGAGGGAGGCAGCTAGAAAAGTACTTGGTGTGACATCTGGAAATAGAAAGGAAGACAAAGAGACGTGGTGGTGGAATGAGGAAGTGCAGGAGAGCATAAGGAGAAAGAGGTTGGAGAAACAGAATTGGGATCGACAGAGTGATGAGAAAAGTAGGCAGGAGAACAAGGAGATGCAGCAGCAGGTAAAGAGGGATGTGGCGAAAGCTAAAGAAAAGGCATATGAGGAGCTGTAGGAGAAGTTGGAGACTAAAGAAGGAGAAAAGGATTTATACCAATTGGCCAGGCAGAGGAACCGAGCTGGGAAGGATGTACTGCAAGTTAGAGCAGTAAAGGATGGAGATGGAAATGTGTTGACTAGTGAGGAGAGTGTGTTGAGAAGGTGGAGGGAGTATTTTGAGCAGCTGATGAATGAGGAAAATCAGAGAGAGAGAAGGTTGGATGGTGTGGAGTTGGTAAAGCAGGGTGTAGATAGGATCAGTAAGGAGAAAGTGAGAGCAGCGATTAAGAGGATGAAGAGTGGAAAGTCGGTTGGTTGCTTTGAGAATGTTGATGGAGAAGTATAGAGAAGGTCAGAAGGATTTGCATTGTGTGTTTGTGGATTTAGAGAAAGTGTACGACAGGGTGGAGAGAGGAGTTGTGGTATTGTATGAGGAAGTCTGGTTTGTCAGAGAAGTATGTGAGGGTGGAGCAGGACATGTATGAGGACAGTGTGACAGCTGTGAAGTGTGCAGTAGGAACGACAGACTGGTTCAGGGTGAGGGTTGGACTACATCAAGGATCGGCCCTGAGCCCTTTCCTGTTTGCAGTGGTAATGGACAGGTTGACGTATGAGGTCAGACAGGACTCTCCCTGGACTATAATTTTTGCAGATGATTTTGTGATTTGTGGTGAGAGTAGGGAGCAGGTGGAGAAGAGCCTGGAGAGGTGGAGGTACACGCTGGAGAGAAGGGGAATAAAAGTCAGTATGAGTAAGACAGAGTACATGTGTGTGAATGAGAGGTAGGGCAGTGGAGTGGTGCGGTTGCAGGGAGAAGAGGTGGAGAAGGTGGAGAAGTTCAGGTACCTGGGGTCAACAGTGCAAAGTAATGGAGAGTGTGTTAGAGAAGAGAAGAAAAGAGTGCAGGCAGGGTGGAGTGGGTGGAGAAGAGTGATAGCAGGAGTGATTTGTGATAGAAGAGTATCTGTGAATGAATTATATTGGTAGAAGAATGCTGAGGATGGAGCCACCAGGAAGGAGGAAAAGAGAAAGACCAAGGAGGAGGTTTATGATGTGGTGAGGGAAGACATGCAGGTAGTAGAGGCAGATGTAGAGGACAGGGTGGTATGGAGACGGATGATCCGCTGTGGCGCCCCCTAATGGGAGCAGCCAAAAATAATAATAAGAAGACGATTCGATTCTCTTTTATACATATCGCGTTTCCATGACGACAGGGTGTCTGACTCACTCCCCATTCTGTCACGTTTTCTTGGACTTTCCTTTTCATGTAATTAAACTGGTCCTCAAAAGTGCTCATCATTAGATTTTTCTATCAAAGAAAAGAGTAAAAGATTAGAATAACGTCTAAAATGAAGCGTCTTTTGAGTGTATTTAGAATATCTCACAATAGTAAGTGCACCCCTTATATTTCAGTACAACCATTTTAGTGTCTTCTCAACTAACAATTCTATAGAAATGAAACGGATCTATTTTAAAGACGTAAATGTGCAGTTTGTAGCAGTACAGATTTACTGTCCTTTAAAAATAACAACATACAGACATTATTATTTAAATATCTGCCAACTAAAGTGAAACTACCCTCAGTAATAACATCTGTACATGATGTAAACATGCAAAGCCACATGTTCTATTCATCATGTTCATGTGTTCGTCTGCTACACAAGATACATTTGTGTATCTTGTATTAGAGCTCGTTCTTGTCGATTTCTTCTCTATAACATCCGAAGGATTCGACCATTTCTGTCCATACAGGCTGCCCAGTTGCTTGTTCAGTCTCTTGTCATTTCAAGACTGGACTACTGCAACTCTCTGCTGGCAGGTCTCCCCCTGAACGCTATTCGTCAACTGCAAATGATCCAAAACGCAGCTGCACGACTTGTGTTCAATCAGCCCAAGTTTTCCCACACCACCCCACTGCTGCGCTCCCTTCACTGGCTTCCAGTAGCTGCACGTATCAGATTCAAAACACTGATGCTTGCCTACAAGGCCAAAAATGGACAGCACCATCTTACCTCAGTGACCTCATCACATCTCGCACTGCACCACGCTGTCTGAGATCCTCCAGCACTGCTCGACTGGTACCACCTTCTCTCAGAATGAGAGGTAAGTACACTTCTAGGCTCTTCTCTGTTCTGGCACCGAGGTGGTGGAATGAACTTCCCCTAGATGTCCGTACAGCAGAGTCCCTGATTATCTTTAAGCGACGACTGAAGACCTACCTCTTCCTGAAATACCTAAATTATCACTTTCCAAGTTTGTAGAATTCGAGTTATATTTATATTGAGTTTGTATTCTTGCGTACCAGTGTAGATTTATTCACTACTAGAGATTTAAAGCACGTTTGTACGTCGCTCTGGATAAGGGCGTCTGCTAAATGCCGCAAATGTAAATGTAAATGTAGAGCAGTTTAAATTTGGTGTTTTAAGTCGATTCGCTCACACTGACCACTTGATGTTCTACATGGACCTCATGGTAAAGACTGAGGCTGGGGCTGCATGAGTGCTGCTGCTACTGTGGAGCTGCGGTTCATTGAGGGAAGCATGGATTCCAATATGTACTGTTTCTAAAGCAGAACATGATGCTCTTCCTCCAGAAACTGAGCCGGATGGCAGACTTCCAACATAATAACAACCCCAAACAGGAGGAAGGTGAAGGTGATTCAGTGCCCAAATATGTCTCCAGACCCGAACCCTACTGAGGACCTGTGGGCCTCAAGCAGAAGGTGGAGAAGCTCCATGTGTGTAACATCAAGCAGCTCTGTGATGTCATTATGGAGGGGTGGAAGAGGATCTCAGCAACAACTCTGGTGAATTCCACACCCAGGAGGATTAAAGCAGTGCTGGATGACGATGTGTTTACACACAATATTTACACTTTGGACACAGTTTTGACATGTTCACTGGGGGGGGGCACTCACTTTTGTTGTCAGTTATTTAGACTATAATGACTGTATGTTATGAAATGCACACATGGTGATTTCTTCTATAAAACACTAACACTCTTGGTGTGATGTAGCCAGTATGCAGTGAAAACATCAGCAAGAAACGCGTTCCTCCTTTTGTCATGGAAGCAGGCATACGAGCTCTCATCTGGTGTACATGCTGCAACGGCATACACTGAAACACACACAGACTCGCGCTTATAAAAACAACACCAGATTTTTTAATATTCTCTTATATTTTTAATTATGTTCTAACCGTTGTGTAATGTCGGCAGCTCGACCAGCATTGATCCTGCATGACACGCTTCCCTGTAAATCACCATCTGCACACGCAAAAAAAAGGAAAACAAATTAGTGAGATTTTATTTTCCGAAATTGCAAACAGAGACCCACAAAAACAAGCACCAGTAACACCAGCAGCTGGGACTCATCAATCATTTTAAAACTATTCAGGTGAAACCAGTAGAATATATTTTGATCAACATGAACACAAACTACTGATACTGTAGGAAAAAGCAGACACTTGTACACAATCCAATAAATGAATGTACAAAAACATTCGCAATCTGATCAAAGCTACGAGAGTATATGTACCTCTGAAAATTCAGCTTTCCTGGACATCTCTTTCACTGTGTCGATGAATTCATGAGCATAAAGCTGCAACAGACAATACAATCAACAGTAACGTTTTATTATTATTATTATTATTATTATTATTATTATTATTGTTGTTGTTATTGTTATTATTATTATTAACCAAAAATAATCTGCACTAACTGTAGAATCGGGAAAATGAAAGACTCCGTGGCCTCCATGGTCTGATAAGTAGATGAAGATAGAATCATTTGCACGACTGAAACAGAACGTAAACAGATAATAAATGTCAGTGTGCTGCAATATTTCAGAAACGTAATCATCCAGATTCATATTAGTGTGTGTTTTATTTACATTTCACCATCGTATTTGTACGTGTTTCTCATCCTTTAATTGTGGATTCAAATATGTGAATTCAGCTGTTGGGCCCCTAAACAAGGCCCTAAACTCTCAACTGGCTGGTTGTATAGATGTTAAGTGTAAGTCACTGTATAAGGGCCCGTGCCATATACTGTAATTGTAAATGAATAAAAGATGACTGATACCTTCTGAGGACTTTTTTCCCTCCACTTTTCTTTATAGCTTGTGATTCTCCACGTAGAACAGCCAAGAAGTTTGCAGCAGATACATGCTAGAAATACATTCAACAACAATTACATAATTTTTTTATATACATTTATAATTTACATATTTTTTATTTTACAACAAACTGCATTACCTCTCCAGTGTAGTCTTTTGGAACACCACTGTAAACATCTGGACCTTTTGGTACATTGATGATGTTGCCAGGGAACGGATTCCTGAAAAAAACATATAACACACTCTCCTCACTAGTCAACACATCTTCATCTCCATCCTTTATTGCTCTAACTTGCAGCACATTCTTCCCAGCTCGGTTCCTCTGCCTGGCCAATCTCTACAAATCCTTTTCTCCTTCCTTACTGTCCAACTTCTCCTACAGCTCCTCATTTGCCTTTTCCTTGGCTTTCACCACATCCCTCTTCACCTGCTGCTGCATCTCCTTGTTCTCCTGCCTACTTTTCTCATCACTCTGTCGATCCCACTTCTGTTTCTTTAACCTCTTTTTTCTTATGCTCTCACCATCTTGTTCTTCTTTCATTCTTCACTCTCTCTTCTTCTTCTTCACCTCCAAAACCATCCTATAGACCGACATCCGATGCTGTCTAGCTACACTGTCCCCTGCCAACACCTTACAGTCTCCAATGTCCTTCAGGTTGCATCTCCTGCATAGAACATAGTCCACCTGTGTGCACCTTCCTCCACTCTTATACGTCACCCTATGATCCTCCTTCTTCTTAAAATACGTGTTCACCACTGCCATTTCCATCCTTTTAGCAAAATCCACCACCATCTGCCCTTCCACATTACTCTCCTTAAAGCCATACCTACCATCACCTCCTCATCACCTCTGTTCCCTTCACCTACATGTCCATTAAAGTCTGCACCAATCAGCAATCTTCATTCCTAGGTACACCATCTACCACTTCATCTAATTCACTCCAGAATCTTTCCTTCTCCTCCATCTCACAGCTGATCTTGTGGAGCATAAACACTGATGACATTTATCATCATCCCTTCAACTTCCAGCTTCACGATCATCACCCTATCAGACACTCTCTTCACCTCCACCGCACTCTTACTGTACTCTTCCTTCAGAATCACCCCTACACCATTTCTCTTTCCATCCACACCATGATAGAACAGTTTAAACACCTCCAATGTTCCTGCTCTTACTCTCTTTCCACTTGGTCTCCTGAACACACAACATCCAGGAATGTGATGCTCAAAAAGGACATACAATACTTTTAACCAGGTGGCCCAATACTTTTGGCAATACAGTGCAGCAAACTCTTGAGTATTAAATGTTGAGACGTCTATATATGCAGTTTGTATCTGTAGTTCATTTATCGTATTTCCATAAACAAACACATGCTGAGTCGTCAATCTGAATTTTTGACTTTTTCCACAAAATTCATCTGTGTAACTTTAACTTACTCATGGTTATAAGCGATGTCATCATACATCATCACCACAATCTGTTCATCCGGAATGCCGTTCTGGTGTAGGACTTGGTAAGCGTGACACACATCAGCCTGTAAGAGAACCGATGGAATAAGTCTTCAGACTGCACAGACTGAATCACGTGTCTCTGAACTCATGAACTATTAATAACCTTCTAGTAAATATATGGATTTAAAACATTTCAATGCGTCTGTACGGAACCCCAACCCACCAACAGTAAAATCTAAATACTGGATTGAATATTCCCACCTGGTGTCTGTAGTTTACCCAGTCTTTAGAACCTGCTGCCAGGAGAAACCACTGTTTCCTGTTGCTGGCCATGTCATCTACAGTGTTCCTACAGTTAGAAAAATATTCTCTCAACATGTTCTGAACTATAAACCATACAGAAATCTGATATAAGGCAGGATATGCAAAACACATATAATGCATACATTTATGTTTGAATTTCACAGATATAGAAATATATGTCAGATACCTGTACATAAATGCCACATATATTTCAAAATATTACAAAAATATCCATTTTATATATGTAAGATACACACACACACACACACACACACACACACACACACACACACACACACACACACACTCTTTACACAGGATACATCTGTGGGTTTATATATATATATATATATATATATATATATATATATATATATATATATATATATATATATATATATATATATATACACACATATATCTTAATCTTAATTTTAAATATAATTAACACATAAATACACAAACAAATTCTACATTAACATCTGTAACAATATTTTCACATAGTAATTAATTCTGTAACTCAACATCAGGAAACTGACAAACTGCTGTAAAACTGTAAACAGCTTTTATTCTTTTTTTAACAATTCTACACAATCAGTTTTAAATATAAACATACAATTAAACTAAATAAAACCTTTTACTTCTAGTTTGTTTATTTATTCACATCTTTCTATTCTTATGACAGTATTTCATTTCTTTATCTTTTCGTATAAAGTAGTTCTTACCTCTTTCTCCGAGTAACTCTGTTATCCCAAAACAGACATCGAAGTGCTTTTTATTCTCTGTAAAATGTTCTTTAGTTTAGTAATATGACGTCAATTTCTCCAAAAGAATTTACATTTTCATTTCTACATTTTGGAATTTCCGCTGAAAGAGGAAAAACTTTGTTTTTGACAGCATGGGGGTTGGTTGATAATCCACCGGATTTGTCTCATTTCCGCTGGGTCTGAGGTGTGCTGTCCATTTTTCTTCTTTACTGAATACATTTGCTTTTCTTGTCTGCTTTTTTGCCCTATAATGACGAAGTATGATGTAGGCCCATCAATGTCTTTTAGTGACAGGTAGGAACTCCTTATAAGCGCTCCTTTGACTTTTTTCCTTTAGGAGTGTGTGATGTTTTTACTCAGAATTCCTTTATACCTTTTTGATCTTCCACCACTGATTCATAGATTCAAATCTGTTCTTCACTTTTATCCATCCTTTCCAAAAGTTTTTAAAGTATTCACATAAAGATTTTTCCTGTAAATGTTTGTTATTTAAATGGCAGTAGTAACTTTTGTGTGTTCCTGGTGTTAGTGTGCATTGTGATAAGTTTATAGTCTGAAAGTGGTGTAGGGAAAATGTAGGCATGTGTGATCCTGTTCCTTATAGTACTTGTGGTATGTACATTAAAACCTGTCTAAACATGCTGCAGAAACCCTGAATGTGTGGAATTTCCTCAAAGTGCACTGATGTGTTCATGGGTTGTTTTTCATTCAGGTCTAATGTAAAATCTGTTGTGCAGTTTAAATCTCCCCCCCAAGAAAAGTGTTCTGATGGAGGGACCACCTCAAAGTGGGTGAATTCAGCTCTCACTATGGGCAGTCTACCTGGTTCTACCTCATCCTGTGAGATTTTTTTTAATCATTAGGTGAGAATTGAATAATGACTCCAGCACTTATGTTAGATCCATGACTCAAGACTCACTCACTTTTCATCCTTTCCACCACAAGCCCACATTCACCTCATTGCCCTCGCCACTATGTGTCTCCTATATGTCCACTATGTGTCTCCTGCAGGAAGATTATATTCAGTTTCTTTAAGCCTTTACTTTCTGAGTGTATTTCTCTATTTTCCTCTCCCTTATCTCGTTTACGTTCAGGGATCCCACCCGCAGAAGCTCCATAAGAAAGAGTGAGAGATCATAGAGTGGAGTGGTAGCTCCAGCGGTTAAGGCACTGGGTTACTGATCGGAAGGTTGGGGGTTCAAGCCCCGGTATTGCCAAGCTGCCTCTCTTGGGTCCTTGAGCAAGGCCCTTAACCCTCTGTGCTCCAGGATTTCCGTATCATGGCCGACCCTGCGCTCTGACCCCAGCTTCTAAGCAAGCTGGGATATGAGAAGAACAAATTTCACTGTGCTGTAATGTATATGTGACAAATAAAGTCTATTCTTCTATTCCAGAGAGCCGATAGAGAGGAAACATTAGTTTACACATTTACAAGTACAAGGCAACGAAATGCAGTTTGGGTCTGTGCAATAACAATACGTGCAGGATATACAGTGTTACATGATTTACATAAGTTAAATAGAATTGTAGTATAGGACTATAAACAGTAATTTACAGATGTACAGTATATGTACTATATATGAATATAATATACAGATGAATATAAATGTACTATGAATATAATATACAGATGGATATATATATATATATATATATATATATATATATATATATATATATATATATATATATATATATACTATGAACATGATTTACAGATGCCTATTACTATAAACAGAAGTTTACAGAAGGATGTGAACGGTGAACATAATATATTGCTATTACTATAAACAGAAAACGGGTATATCTACAGTGGTAATAAGTTACTGGTGTGCAGCAATACAAAGAAGTTTAAGTGTGCAAATGAGCATAGTTTTGTGTAAACAGTCCATTAGTGCAATAACAAAGTGTGAGGTAAGAAATGAGCAAGTGTCCAAGTGAGCATGAGTTTTTGTGAAGACAGTCCATTAGCGAAATAACAAAGTGTGAGGTGTGGGGAAATGTAGTAGTGTATGAGGGCAGTAGGATCAGTGAGGGGCAGAGTTCAGTAAAGAGACAGCTCTAGGAAAAAAGCTGTTCTTTAGTTGGCTGGTCCGGAAACGCCTACCAGAGGGCAGAAGAGTAAACAATCTATGGGCGGGGTCCTTAAGAATGCTGCGAGCTGACAGCGTTTCTTTTGGTTGTCCACCATGGCTGGGAGTGAAGTGAAACATGATGACTATTTAGATAAATGCTAAACGTTTTTGTATGTTCTGCTGTGGTACGGTTGTAAGCGAATGTTTCCCTCACCCACACCACAGAAGACACAAAAATAAATGCCTTACTTTAACACCTACTTTTCCTTTTGTTTCATCTAAAAATATGTTTTTGTTCAATGGAGTTTCGATCGTTTTCAGCTGGTTTTATCATGTCAGATGTGTCTGACCGCTGTTCCTTATCTCTGATGCTCTCAAGAGAACGCTGAGAGAAATCACTCAGCTGCACAGTCAGGGCTTCCTACACTTTACAAGCCTGATCTCCCTTAGCTCCCACAGACACCACCTGATCTCATTCTTCACTTCCCTTACTGGTCTCTTCACTCTCTTCTCTTCACTCTCTTCTCTGGTCTTTACATTTACATTTACATTTACATGTGCGGCATTTAGCAGACGCCCTTATCCAGAGCGACGTACAAAAGTGCTTTGAGTCTCTAGTAATTAATAAATCTACACTGTACACAAGATTTGTCTGTCAAGCATGCCGAGATCCAAGCGGAAGCTGTGGTATCTGATGGAGGGAAAGAAAAGACTGAGTGTCATCTGCATAGCAGTGGTAAGAAAACCCATGTGAGAATATGACTTCACCAATGGAATGGGTATCGAGGGAGAAAAGGAGGGGACCAAGTACCGAGCCTTGTGGGACACCAGTGGTAAGTCTACACAGGGAAGATGTGGATCCCCTCCATGTTACGTGGTATGAGCGACCTTCCAGGTAGGAAGCAAACCATTCCCATGCTGTTCCGCAGATACCGAGGCTCTTGAGGGTTGAAAAAAGAGTCTTGTGGTTGACTGTGTCAAATGCTGCTGAAAGGTCCAGGAAGATAAGTACAGATGACAGCTTGGCTGACCGAGCAGCATGCAGTTTCTCAGAAACAGTCAAAAGGGATGTCTTTGTGGAATGTGCTGCTTTGAACCCAGACTGGTTCAGATCATGGAGGTTGTTCTGTGAGAGATAGACAGACAGTTGGGTAAAAACAGTGCGTTCCAGAGATTTAGAAAGAAAGGAGAGAAGTGATACCGGTCTGTAGTTGTTGATATCTGATGGATCCAGAGAAGGTTTCTTCAAGATGGGAATGACCCTTGCGTGCTTGAAGGTAGTTGGTACATAGCCAGATGTTAATGACCCGTTGATGATTTTGGAGATAAAGGGCAGGAGATCTTGTGTGATGGTCTGAAGCATAGTTGAAGGGATTGGATCCAGAGGACAGGTGGTGGGATTGCAAGATTGGATGACTTGCAGTATCTCATCTTCTGTTAAGGTCTGGAAGCCATTGTTGTAGTCATTGTTGGGGAGGAAGTGAAGGTCTGGCAGATTTTATTAATCTTCTCATCATAGATAGAGGCAAAGTCATTAGCAGTCAGGGAGAATGGAGCAGGTGTAGCAGGGGAGTTGAGTAGTGAAAAGAAGATGTTGTGAAGCTTACGAGGATCTTGTGCAGAGGCCTCAAGCTTTTGGCAGAAGTCACCTCCAAAGAAAATTTTGTCAGGAGTGCGCAGTAAGATGTGAGATCTACGTCGAGTTGTGATTTTTTTCCACTTCCTCTCTGCAGATCTGAGTTCTTGTCGATTGCTGCACAAAACTTCTGACAGCCACGGTGTGGGACAAGAAGTCTTCTTGGTCTTTACCATTCACATCACTGACTATCACATTCACATCACTTGCCATCACACTCACATCACTGACCATCACACTCATCACTGACCATCACACTCACATCAGTGACCATCACACTCACATCACTGAAATCACACTTACATCACTGACCATTACACTCATCACTGACCATCACACTCACATCACTGACCATTACACTCATCACTGACCATCACACACTCATCACTGACCATCACACTCACATCACTGACCATCACACACTCATCACTGGCCATTACACTCATCACTGACCTTCACACTCACATCACTGACCATTACACTCATCACTGACCATTACACTCATCACTGACCATCACACTCACATCACTGACCATCACACATCACTGACCATCACACTCATCACTGACCATCACACTCATCACTGACCATTACACTCATCACTGACCATCACCCTCACATCACTGACCATCACACTCACATCACTGACCATCACACTCACATCACTGACCATCACACTCACATCACTGACCATTACACTCATCACTGATTATCACACTCACATCACTGTTCATTACTGTCACTGGCCTCCAAATGGTGGAGTTCTACTTTTTTTACATTCACTATTTCATTTAAGTTAGTTGATGCTTAAAACCATAAAATGGATCTAATCTCACCAGGGAGAGCGTGTTGTCTATGCAGTGGGTCCACGTGTACCGTCTCTGTTTCTTATTAAAATCTCTCCATATGTCACAGGGATCGTGGTCCTCCACCAACTCCCACAGTCGCTTACAGGAAGCTACATGAGGCTCTGCATGATTTCTGTCTATATTTTCTAATGTACATTTGAAATCTCCTACAAAACTAAAAACTCTGCAGTGCTGCAGTTTAAAATAACATGATAAACACTAAAACACCGATAAACACTAAAACCTCATTCTCATAAAAAAACATTCACTTTTAAAAGCCTCCCATTTAAAATGTCTTCTACAGTGTAAGAAACAGAAATAAAATTGTGAGTAAAAAGCAGGGCAACACCACCACTGGCTTAAAATCACCAACCCATCCCACTCCTTCACCCAGTCAGCAGTGTTACTAACATCACTGTGGGTCTCCTGCAGCATAACAACGTCTATGTGTTTTTGCTTAATGAGCTCATAAAGCTTTTAATTTTTTTTCTGTGTTCCCTTTTTCTCCACTTATATTAAAACTTGCAACTCGTTCATTAAAAAGAAGTTTAAATAGAACAAACAAATCATAAAAAACAAAGTAAAACACACCTCACACTTTATCGTCTTCTTTGTTAAAATACTTCACATCATGAATAAACTGTTTGCGGTTTGGGAAAAACTCTTTAATTAAAACATTTTTCTGCCACTTGGTGGTTCTTAAAAACTCTTTAATGTCTTCAGCACTATAAACAACATTTAACGGTTCCTCCTGAGACTCTTGGTTGGACACTGAATCAGACCAGCCATCTTCACTGTCTGATTTAAATTCATCTACTTACGACGTAGGCACATGACACACAACCATATTGGAAATTCCATTTTTTTCTGTAAAGGGGAATAATGCATAGTGTGCATAGTGCGTTCCCACCCACACTGATGCAGGACGCAGCACTATCATACTCTGGGCAATGGATAGAATCAAGGTGACAAATGTCAGTTTGGGTAGAAACATCAGAAACCTAAGGGATGTGAACAAGACAGTATGAAGGCCACATTCTTGGGTCAGGAGCAGAAGTAGACAATTCCACAGTATCCAGAAGCAGCAAAAACTTAGTAGCCAAATGAGAAAGTTGAAACTGATGAAACAGTGATGATTGATGAACTGTAACTCAGGACTGGCAGCACAACAGTGTCACTGTCACCTCATACCAGCACATGGACACTTCACACCGGCTCACTTTAATCTGCACCTCATCAATATCTGTCATACACATCCATCCCTTTCTGTGAAGTGTGTGTGTGTGTGTGTGTGTGTGTGTGTGTGTGTGTGTGTGTATATATATATATATATATATATATATATATATATATATATCTCATATAATATATATTTCTTTTTTAATGTATATATATATATATATATATATATATATATATATATATATATATATATATATATATATATATATATCATTACCTTATTTTCATACTTTTAAGTTATACTTATTCTTTTAATATAATTATAATTTATACTTAATTTTATATTTGTTTATTTTTTTACTCCTTTTTATGTTTACATGTTGGACAGTCGTAAAAAGCATTTCACTACATGTCGTATTTTGTATGAATGTGTTCAGCATGTGACAAATAAAGTTTGAGTTTGAATTTAAACACTGGCCACAAAGTCACAAAGCCAAAATGAAGCAAAACTTGGAAGTAGAATGAAGTGCCCTCGTTTTTTTTTGGTCCAACTCTCAATCGACTAGCGTTAATGTTATCAGAACGACTCGACGAACCCCTAAGTGATGTGTTACAGTGATGTGTTACTCCACACTAATAGGGTTTTCTTTCTGTTTTGTCCTTCCATTCACACTGAGATAAAAGTGTGTAGACTGATGAGAAAGTCTGAGCAATAATAAATAGTTTTCCTTTATCTTTCCAGTTTCTTTAATTTCCTAAAGACCTGATCATATTCATGCGTCACACAGCTCCTCAGTCTTCAGTCTCAAAACAGTATGAGGTGGTATCAAAAAGATTATAGACTTGTTTTGTAACCCCCCAACAGACAGCAGCACAAGACTGCACACACAGTCACAAGGAGCACCAAAATGCATAAGTCATTGTGCCAAAAGACATTGTCATGTGCACATCTGGAGCTGTGCAACTGCTTCTATTCTGACCACTTGCGCACCCTGTCACCGAGCTCCTGAAACAGCATGATCTCAGTTCCGCACCCACTCTACTCGCCAGATTTGGCTCCTGCAGACTTCACCTTCTTCCCGAAGATGAAAATCCAGCTCAAAGGCCACCGCACCATTGTGGAGATCCGGTGCGAATCACAGAAGGTGCTTGACACGCCTCGAAAAGAAGACTTCCAGGACACATTCCAGAAGAACACTGCGGCACTGTATTACTGCACAAGGGAAATTAGAAGGTGATGTTGTGGAAAATAGATAAATTAGATAAATAAAGTACTTTCTTGTAAACAATCAAAAAGAACAGACTTCTCTTATCTTCTCGATTACTCATCCAAACACCAGCTGATTTCCATACAGCTATTCATCAGATTTGTTTTAACGCAAATGGAGATTTATTTCATTCCATTTGCCCATATTTACACACATTACATACTGAAATCTAGTCCTGTGGTGACGTTTAAATTAAAATGAATTTTAATTAATTTCAGAGACTCATGCAAACAGTATTAGAACAATCTTTTATTTATATTGATAAATTAAAATTATATGTACATTTCCAGTATTAAACCCAAACATGTGGATTAACATCTGAAAAGATTCCTCTGTAATATGTGAATGAGGTGTGTGTGTGTGTGTGTGTGTGTGTGTGTGTGTGTGTGTGTGTGTGTGTGTGAATGAGGTGTGTGTAGTGAAATTGCTGTGTGCATCACATGATTGATTTATTGATTGAGTTCAGGAGATGAAAGTGCATTTAGATGAAATTTGCCCAAAAATCTGAAAATCATTCAGTAAAATTTGTCAAACTGTGATGCTATGTATTGCATATGTGTGTGTGTGTGTGTGTGTGTGTGTGTGTGTGTGTGTGTGTGTGTGTGTGTGTGTGTGTGTGTGTGTGTGTGTGTGTGTGCGTTTGTTCATGCAGAAATGAGTAGCTCCATCAGCGTTCCTACAGAGTGCATCCTGTAGAAGACGGTGAGCGGCTGGCCGAGATTCACCAACACGAACCACACCGAGAAGCCGAAGAACTGCTTCCCCATTCCACTCTCAAACTCCGGGTGGGCCCCGAACGCTGGGATCACCCACAGCTACACACACACACACACACACACACACACACGGCTGTGTTTCACATGGTTGAATTTTCTCTCATTTAATAAATAAAAAATTAATTTATATTATTATTTTAATTTCAATTTAGTTAAAAAAAATCTTAAAATTTATGCAGAAATGAATGAATATAACTAACTTTTAATATTTTAAATATTTTTTATATGTATGAGAAGTTGGACACTGAGGAAGGAGAAAAGGATTTGTAGCAAAAAGGGGAATAAAGTTGATCAGTCACACCATGAAGTTATGGGAAAGAGTAGTGGAAGCCAGGCTGAGAGAAGAGGTGACCATCTGTGAGCAACAGTATGGTTTCATGCCGAGGAAGAGCACCACAGACACATTATTTGCTTTGAGAATGTTGATGGAGAAGTATAGAGAAGGTCAGAAGGAGTTGCATTGTGTATTTGTGGATTTAGAGAAAGCGTACGACAGGGTGGAGAGAGAAGTTGTGGTACTGTATGAGGAAGTCTGGTGTGTCAGAGAAGTATGTGAGGGTGGTGCAGGACATGTATGAGGACAGTGTGACGGCAGTGAAGTGTGCAGTAGGAACGACAGACTGGTTCAAGGTGGAGGTTGGACTGCATCAAGGATCGGCTCTGAGCCCTTTCCTGTTTGCAGTGGTGATGGACAGGTTGAAGGACGAGGTCAGACAGGAGTCTCTGTGGACTATGATGTTTGCGGATGATATTGTGATTTGTGGTGAGAGTAGGGAGCAGGTTGAGAAGATCCTGGAGAGGTGGAGGTACACGCTGGAGAGAAGGGGAATGAAAGTCAGTAGAAGAAAGACAGAGTACATGTGTGTGAATGAGAGGGAGGGCAGGGGAGGGGTGCGGTTGCAGGGAGAAGAGGTGGAGAAGGTGGAGGAGTTCAGGTACCTGGGGTCAACAGTGCAGAGTAATGGAGAGTGTGTTAGAGAAGTGAAGAAATGAGTGCAGGCAGGGTGGAGTGGGTGGAGAAGAGTGATAGCAGGAGAGATGTGTGATAGAAGAGTATCTGTGAGAGTGAAAGGGAAGGTTTATAGGACTGTGGTGAGACCTGAGATGTTGTATGGATTAGAGACAGTGGCATTGAGTAAAAGACAGAAGGTGGAGCTGGAGGTAGCAGAGCTGAAGATGTTGAGATGTTCATTGGGAGTGATGACGATGGACAGGATTAGAAGTTAGTTTATTGGAGGGACAGCGCATGTAGGACGTTTTGGAGACAAGGTGAGGGAGGTGTGATTGAGATGGTTTGGACATGAGCAAAGGGGGAACATGGGGTATATCAGTAGGAGAATGCTGAGGATGGAGACACCAGGAAGGAGGAAAAGAGGAAGACCAAGGAGGAGGTAGTTGGTGTGAAAGAGACAGATTTAGAGGACAGGGGGGTGTGGAAAAAAAAATACATGTAATAAAAGCAGCAGCTTGTTCTCTTTCTCTCTCACCATGATATTAGTGAGAATGAGGAAAGCACAGATCTCCTGGATCATCTTTTTACTCCAGCTGTGAGCATCAGGTTTCTGGTATATGTTTAAATCTTCTCCGTCTCTCCTCACCATCTGCTTCACACAGACATGTTCACACTCACTCTATTAACACCACCATATCACTGCCATTGGTATCATTTATTTCTTTTGTTTTCTCGTTGTCTGGACATCTGTCTATCTATCTATCTATCTATCTATCTATCTATCTATCTATCTGTCTGTCTGTCTGTCTGTCTGTCTGTCTGTCTGTCTGTCTGTCTGTATATGTTTCTTCCTTTTTTTCTGATAAAGTATTCTTGTAAATGTTCCTGAATTTCAGGTGAACATCAGAGATTGTAGTGAAGATGTTCCTCTCTGTAGTGAAACAGTAAAGTAAGTGAAATGAAGAAAGTGTGAACTCATGTCTTCCTGCGCCAATGTAAATGTGAGTGAAGGTGAAACTGACCTTACAGACGACCTCGGGTTCAGCGCTCTCTCCGTCCAGCTCCTTCTTGACTGAGTACGTGTGTGAGTGTGTATGAGTGTGTGTGTGAGAGTGCAGGCCCTGGATGATGAAGATGTTTTGCAGAATGAGCTCCAGCAGGCTGAGCAGTGAGTAGAACAGGTGTAAATTTCCAAGAATGCCCCCGGTACCGCGAGCCAACACAGCCACCAGGGAGAAGTATGAGAGCGAGAGCTGGCCGAGACCTGCACCCAGGAGCAGCAATATGTCCAGGCTGCGAGTCGGGTTTTTATCAATGCCTTCTTTACCTTTATCTTTGCCATGACCTTTATGTCGGATATGACCTCTTCTCTCTTTCCAGCGGTACATGAGTGTTCCTGCTAGCGAGCACAGAATCATGGTGGGCATCACACACATGTGGAACATGTAAAACATCCGGAAGGCATCCAGGCGCAGCTCCTTTTGTCCTTCCCATACCTGGTACAGCAGGAAGACCACAACACCTGAGATTAGCACCAGCAAGCCAAAGATCAGCCCGAGCAGGATTCCACCACTTCGTACGATCCGCAATGTGATCTTCTGGGCGTGGCCGGAGTCATCGAACACATGACGCCCTACGTTCTTCCACATGACGTAAAGCATGCAGCTAGCCAGCAGGCTGAACTCCATGTTGAAGGGGTACAGGACCTGGTAACCTTTACGCAGAGCCACACACACCGGCTGACTTCTGCACACACACTCAGTCGCGTTCTCACTGTCATCTTCTGAAACACCTTTAAATAACAACCGTATAAAACTTCAATAAACAAAGTTCCATAAAAAATGTTAAATGACATCTCTCTATAATATTTACACCAGACAGGTTCCTGGTTCTCATGAAATTAGTTCTCACTCTCCAGTGTTCTCTAGTGTTTGAAGACTATAATCACATTCTTGATGTCACCCAAATGAGGATGAGGTTCTGAGAATGAGGTTTTGAGTCTGGTTCCTTTCAAGGTTTCTTCCTCATAACATCTAAGGGAGTTGTTCCTTGCCACAGGCTGCTCATCAGGGATAAATGCAGATCATTCACTTTAACTCTTAAATTCTGTAAAGCTGCTTTGAGACAATGTCTGTTGTGAAAAGCGCAATAGAAATAAACTTGACTGAATTTACTATCACCCTTGTAGCTGAATGAATCTCCACAAAATCTAGTGGAACATCTTTCCAGAAGAGTGGCGTTTATTATCACAGCAAATTGGGACTTAATGGGAATGGGATGTTGTCCATTTGTCCACAAACCACCTTTTACCTAGAGTGTATACATATGTGTGTGTGTGTGTGTGTGTGTGTGTGTGTGTGTGTGTGTGTGTGTGTGTGTGTGTGTAGCCTGAGTTTGTGTATATATCTATACATCTATATATAATCTATAAAGCTGTGGACAAAAAAAAATGGCGAGACAATATCAAGAGATGACAGTAGAGGGCACTACAAGCTCATGAAAGACAAACTCTAAATGACACGTGTCACTTGATTCATAGCTCTGCCCCCAAAATAATTCTAACATTGTCTTGTGTTGTAAAATGCAGAAATGTGTGCAGTGAGCTCTAAGTGCATTGTCATGTTAACACGCGTAAAACCAATCTGTCCTGAAGATACTTGAAAACAGTTGCAGTTTTACCTCTGGCACTGGAGAGTCCTTTGATAAATAAATGTCACCTTTATAACATTATAGAAACGTGTCGCTGAAAGAGCTGCTGCTATGGAAATGATAGCATAAAAGAAAGTGTGTTAATATAAACCTGCACTACCATCAGAGCTGCTGTTCTACAGAATTCATCAACACCTTCTAACCTACTGACACCTTCTGATAACTTACCAGTGTTCACTCCGCTGATGGTCTCATTGTATTGTCTCTCCAGCTCTATCTCCATGTGGATGGTGTCTTCTGTTACTGCATTTAGCCATAACAGGATGTCCGTGCACAGGATTAATATGAGCCCAGTCCTGTAACACACACACACAAAACCAAGAGGTATTACCCAGGAGAGGTTAATGACAGAATGTAAATGCAGGATCTTCTCTTGACTGAAATAAAAAAAAAAACCATTTCAACAACTATTTTATTGCATCTTCTCAGGGGGACAATACTAGAAATGAAATTTATTTTTTGAGTATTAATGTGCAGTTTTTATAAAAGTACAGATTTACTGTCCTCTGAAAATAACGCCATTACTGTCTAAATAACTGCCAACAAAAGTGAGTACACCCTCAGTGAACATGTCAAAACTGTGTCCAAAGTGTGAATATTGTGTGAGCACCATTGCAATGTAGCACTTTTTTAATCCTCCTGGGCATGGAATGGATGTTAGACACACGGGGCTTCTCCACCTTCTGCTTGAGGATCCCCACAGGTGCTCAGTAGGGTTCAAGTCTGGAGACATACTTGGCTACTATTTCACCTTCACCTTCACCTTCCTCCTATTTGGGGTGGGTATTATGTTGGAAAACTGCCATACAGACCAGTTTCTGAAGGGAGGGCATGATGTTCTGCTTCAGGATCTTACAGTACATGTTGGAATCTATGTTTCCCTCAATGAAACGTATCTCCCTAGTACCAGCAGCACTCATGCAGACAAGTCAAGTCAAGTCAAGTGGCTTTTATTGTCATTTTTACTATACACAGTGGTACACAGTACACAGTAAAAACGAAACAACGTTCCTCCGGAACCCTGGTGCTACACAAAACAACAAAACAACATAAAGTGCATCGAGTGCAGCCTGGTGCAAACAGTGCAAACAAAAGAACAGTACAGACAGACAGAGTGCAGACAGACAACACAAGACAAGACAAAAGACAAAAACCAAGTATAGCGCCGACTAGTAAACCTACTGTATACTTACATATACAGTACTGTGTGAGGTGAATGTAAAAACTATACCCAGGAGAAAATACAAACAGAACAGAGCAATGTAGTGCAAAAACAGCAGCAAGGAGGTGCAAAGACAGCATGTAAACATTATACTGTAGTATAAAAGGTGCAAAAACAGCATGTAAACATTGTACTGAATATAAACATTGTACTGAATATAGTATAAATAATAATAAATATATAAATGGTGATGGAGTGGATCGAGATGAGTGATGAATGTGTTTAGTCCAGGTTGTACAGTTCAGTTCAGTAACAGTAACACACAGTGAGTGTGTGTGTGTGTGCGTGTGTAAGTGAGTGTGTGTGAGTGTGTGTGAGTTCTGTTCAGTTCTGTGTTGAGAAGCCTGATGGCTTGTGGAAGAAACTGTTACACAGTCTTGTTGTGACGGCCCGAATGCTTCGGAACCGTTTTCCTGATGGTAGGAGGGTGAAGTATGCGTGTGACGGGTGTGTGTGATCGTCCACAATGCTGTGTGCTTTGCGGATGCAGCGTGTGGTGTAAATGTCCATGATAGAGGGGAGAGAGACTCCGATGATCTTCTCAGCTGTCCTCACTATCCTCTGTAGGGTCTTGCGATCCGAGACGGTGCAATTCCCAAACCAGGCAGTGATGCAGCTGCTCAGGATGCTCTCAATGGTCCCTCTGTAGAACATGGACAGGATGGGGGAGGAGGTGGGCTTTCCTCAGCCTTCTCAGAAAGTATAGACGCTGCTGGGCTTTCTTGGTGATGGAGCTGGTGTTAAGTGACCAGGTGAGGTTGTCCGCCAGATGAACACCAAGGAATTTGGTGCTCTTGACGATCTCCACAGAGGATCCATCGATAATCAGTGGAGATTGGTCGCTCTGAGCTCTCCTGAAGTCCACAACCATCTCTTTCGTTTTGTCCACGTTCAGAGACAGGTTGTTTGCTCCACACCAGGCAGTTAACCGTTTCACCTCTTCTCTATATGCTGACTCATCGTTCCTGCTGATTAGACCCACCACGGTCGTGTCATCAGCGAACTTGATGATATGATTTGAGCTGTGCGTTGGTGCACAGTCGTGAGTCAGCAGAGTGAACAGCAGTGGACTGAGCACACAGCCTGAGGGGCTCCAGTGCTCAGTGTGGTGGTGCTGGAGATGCTGTTCCCGATCCGGACTGCCTGAGGTCTCCCAGTCAGGAAATCCAGGATCCAGTTGCAGAGAGAGGTGTTCAGGCCCAGAAGGTTCAGCTTCTCGATCAGGTGCTGAGGAATGATTGTGTTGAATGCTGAGCTGAAATCAATGAACAGCATTCGTACATATGAGTCCTTGTTATCCAGGTGGGTGAGGGCCAGATGAAGGGTTGTGGAGATGGCATCGTCCGTGGAACGGTTTGGACGATACGCAAACTGCATTGGGTCCAGGGAGGGTGGAAGCTGTGTCTTGATGTGCCTCATGACAAGCCTCTCAAGCACTTCATCACGATGGGAGTGAGCGCGACGGGACGATAGTCATTGAGGCAGGAGACAGTCGATTTCTTTGGCACAGGAACGATAGTCGTTGTCTTGAGGCACGTGGGAACAACGTTACTGCTCAGGGAGATGTTGAAGATGTCAGTGAAGACATCTGCTAGTTGTTCTGCACATTCTCTGAGCACCCTGCCAGGAATGTTGTCAGGTCCAGCAGCCTTCCGTGGGTTAACTCTGCATAGAGTTTTCCTCACTTCAGCTGTGGTTAGACAGAGCACCTGGTCAGTGGGAGGAGGGATGGTCTTCCTCGCCACCACGTTGTTCTGTACCTCAAACCGGGCGTAGAAGTCGTTCAGCGCATCTGGGAGGGAGGCGTCACGGTCACAAGCAGGTGATGTGGTCTTGTAATTCGTGATCACCTGGATGCCCTGCCACATGCGCCGAGTGTCTCCACTGTCCTGGAAGTGGTCGTGGATTTTCTTCGCGCGCTTTGCCTCTCTGATAGCACGAGACAGTTTGGCCCTTGCTGTTTTAAGGCCGCCTTGTCCCCTGTTCTGAAGGCAGAGTCTCTTTGTTTCAACAGCGCACGCACATTTGCAGTCATCCACGGCTTCTGATTGGAGCGTGTAGTGATGGACTTGGAGATGGTCACATCGTCAACGCACTTGCTGATGTAGCAGGTCACTGATGATGTGTACTCTTCCAAGTTGATGGAATCGCCGAGGTTGCAGCCTCTCTAAACATGTCCCAGTCAGTGCACTCAAAACAGTCCTGAAGAGCAGAAGTAGCTCCTTCTGGCCAGGTTTTCACCTGTTTCAGAACCGGTTTAGAGCGTCTGATGAGCGGTCTGTATGCTGGAATCAACATAACAGAGCAGTGGTCTGAGTATCCGAGATGGGGGCGGGGCTCCGCACGATACGCGCCGGGATGTTTGTGTAAACAAGATCCAGCGTGTTCGCTCCTCTCGTTGCAAAGTCCACATGCTGATGGAGTTTAGGAAGCACAGTCTTGAGATTCGCATGGTTGAAATCTCCGGCGATAATAAACAATCCGTCGGGTGAGCATTCTGCAGGTCGCTAATAGCGCCGTAGAGTTCACTCAGTGCCTCTTAGCATTAGCACTGGGAGGAATGTACACCGACGATGTAAACTGTGGTGAATTCCGTGGTAAATAAAAGGTCTGCATCTAACAGTCACAAACTCCACTAGCGATGAGCAGTAACATGAAACAAGCACAGAGTTCTTACACCATTCCGTGTTGATATAAACACACACGCCACCACCGCGAGTCTTACCGCACAGAGCTGTGTTTCTGTCGGCTCGAAACACGGTTAGCGCGTCTAGCTGGATGGCGGCGTCCGGAACTCTGTCGCTGAGCCACGTCTCCGTGAAAACAAAGACGCAACAGTCTCTAAACTCTCGCCGTGTGGTTTGCTGGAGTCGGATGTAGTCCAGTTTATTATCCAGGAGCAGACGTTGAAAGAAAATGGACGGGAGAGCCGGCCGGCTAGGGTTAGCATTTAGCCTAGCACGGACACCCGCCCGTTTGCCGCCCGCTTCCTCGAACAGCGCTGAGGTCTCCTCTCCGCCACCGCATCAGGTAACACCGAGGGCTGGGGCCTGGTCTATGTGGCCGAGGTCGCAGCGTCCGTGGAACGGTTTGGACGATACGCAAACTGCATTGGGTCCAGGGAGGGTGGAAGCTGTGTCTTGATGTGCCTCATGACAAGCCTCTCAAGCACTTCATCACGATGGGAGTGAGCGCGACGGGACGATAGTCATTGAGGCAGGAGACAGTCGATTTCTTTGGCACAGGAACGATGGTCGTTGTCTTGAGGCACGTGGGAACAACGTTACTGCTCAGGGAGATGTTGAAGATGTCAGTGAAGACATCTGCTAGTTGTTCTGCACATTCTCTGAGCACCCTGCCAGGAATGTTGTCAGGTCCAGCAGACTTCCGTGGGTTAACTCTGCATAGAGTTTTCCTCACTTCAGCTGTGGTTAGACAGAGCACCTGGTCAGTGGGAGGAGGGATGGTCTTCCTCGCCACCACGTTGTTCTGTACCTCAAACCGGGCGTAGAAGTCGTTCAGCGCATCTGGGAGGGAGGCGTCACGGTCACAAGCAGGTGATGTGGTCTTGTAATTCGTGATCACCTGGATGCCCTGCCACATGCGCCGAGTGTCTCCACTGTCCTGGAAGTGGTCGTGGATTTTCTTCGCGCGCTTTGCCTCTCTGATAGCACGAGACAGTTTGGCCCTTGCTGTTTTAAGGCCGCCTTGTCCCCTGTTCTGAAGGCAGAGTCTCTTTGTTTCAACAGCGCACGCACATTTGCAGTCATCCACGGCTTCTGATTGGAGCGTGTAGTGATGGACTTGGAGATGGTCACATCGTCAACGCACTTGCTGATGTAGCAGGTCACTGATGATGTGTACTCTTCCAAGTTGATGGAATCGCCGTGGTTGCAGCCTCTCTAAACATGTCCCAGTCAGTGCACTCAAAACAGTCCTGAAGAGCAGAAGTAGCTCCTTCTGGCCAGGTTTTCACCTGTTTCAGAACCGGTTTAGGCGTCTGATGAGCGGTCTGTATGCTGGAATCAACATAACAGAGCAGTGGTCTGAGTATCCGAGATGGGGCGGGGCTCCGCACGATACGCGCCGGGATGTTTGTGTAAACAAGATCCAGCGTGTTCGCTCCTCTCGTTGCAAAGTCCACATGCTGATGGAGTTTAGGAAGCACAGTCTTGAGATTCGCATGGTTGAAATCTCCGGCGATAATAAACAATCCGTCGGGTGAGCATTCTGCAGGTCGCTAATAGCGCCGTAGAGTTCACTCAGTGCCTCTTAGCATTAGCACTGGGAGGAATGTACACCGACGATGTAAACTGTGGTGAATTCCGTGGTAAATAAAAGGTCTGCATCTAACAGTCACAAACTCCACTAGCGATGAGCAGTAACATGAAACAAGCACAGAGTTCTTACACCATTCCGTGTTGATATAAACACACACGCCACCACCGCGAGTCTTACCGCACAGAGCTGTGTTTCTGTCGGCTCGAAACACGGTTAGCGTCTAGCTGGATGGCGGCGTCCGGAACTCTGTCGCTGAGCCACGTCTCCGTGAAAACAAAGACGCAACAGTCTCTAAACTCTCGCCGTGTGGTTTGCTGGAGTCGGATGTAGTCCAGTTTATTATCCAGGAGCAGACGTTGAAAGAAAATGGACGGGAGAGCCGGCCGGCTAGGGTTAGCATTTAGCCTAGCACGGACACCCGCCCGTTTGCCGCGCTCGCTTCCTCGAACAGCGCTGAGGTCTCCTCTCCGCCACCGCATCAGGTAACACCGAGGGCTGGGGCCTGGTCTATGTGGCCGAGGTCGCAGCAAGCCGAGGTCGCGAAGGTTGTTGATAAGATCATCATGCAGATTGTTGGTTGCATGATGCCTGTACCGTAGCAGTGTCTGGTGGTCGTACACATGAACACAGCTGACTCTGGTGTCCATGTATTGTGGAAGGTCGGGCTAAATATGGTGAAAGCACCATTTTGGATCCGGAGAGGCCGCTGCGAGCTACTGCCGCTACTGCCGCGCCGCCATCTTGGATCATCCCATGATGCTACCACCACCAAGCTTGTAGATAAGACACAATTTTCTTGTTTCTCCTCACCAGGGTGTCACCACACATGCTGGACACCATCTGAGCTAAACAAGTTTATTTTAGCCTCATCAAACCACAGGACACAGGCTCTTGGATGGGTCATCTACAGCAAACCGTTTGAGGGTTTTCTTGTAAGCAGCTTCAGGAGAGGCTCCTTCTGGGACGACAACCTGCAAACCGACTTGTTGCAGTGTGCGGCATACGGTCTGAGCACTGATTAGTGGACCTACTGCTCCTGCAACCTCTAAAGCAATGCTGCAGCTCTCATGTGTCTGTTTTATGAAGCAGCTTCTGCACCTGTCTCACAGCACGAGGACTCGACATCTTTAATGGACCCTTGCGAGGTCTGTTCCGAGTGTAGCCCATTATGGAAAACCTCTCTATGACCCTGACCACTGCAATGTAACTCAGTTTAATGGTCTTACTGATCTTCTAACAGCCTCTGCATCTTTGTGGAGAGCAACAATTCTAATTTGCATGTTTACATGATGTACAGCTGTTATCACTTAGGGTGCATTTACTTTTGTTGCCAGTTTTTTTGACAATAATAGCTGTATGATTAGTTTTTTCAGAGGACAGTAAATCTATATTGATATACAAACTGCACATTGACTCCTCTAAAATATGTTTTATTTCTATAGTATTGTTACTTAAGAAGATACTAAAATAGTTTCTGAAATGTTTTAATTTACTTTTGTGAGATACTGTGTGTAAATATATATCAAGTCAAGTTGCTTTTATTGTCATTTCTACCCTACACCACAGTGGTACACAGTGAAAATGAGACAACGTTCCTCCAGAACCCTGGTGCTTCACTAAACAACATGGAGCTACAACACACAACTTAAAGTTACATAAAGTGCATTGAGTGCAACCGAGTGCAAACAGTGCAGACAAAAAAAAGTGCAGACAGACAACACAAGACAGTGTGGGACAAATACACATAACACAAAATAGCATCAGTGAACCTACTGTATACAATACAGAGGACAATAAAAACTATGAACAATAAGTATATATACACAAACTCAATCCTGATGACAAAACTTGATGATGTGATTCGAGCTGTGCATTGCTACACAGTCATGAGTCAGCAGAGTGAACAGCAGTGGGCTGAGCACATAGCCCTGAGGGGCCCCAGTTCTTAGTGTGGTGGTGCTGGAGATGCTGTTTCCGATCCAGCCTGACTGAGGTCTCCCAGTCAGAAAGTCCAGAATCCAGCTACAGAGGGAGGTGTTCAGGCTCAGCAGGCTCTATATGCAAACTGCATGTGGTCCAGTGAGGGTGGAAGCTGGGTTTTGATGTGCCTCATGACAAGCCTCCCGAAGTACTTTATCACAATGGGTGTAAGTGCGACGGGACCATAGTCATTGAGGCAGGAGACTGTAGATTACTTTTCGGCACATAAACGATGGTCGTTGTTTTGAGGCACGCTGCCAGGAATGTTGTCTGGTCCAGCAGAATTCTGTCGGTTAACTCTGCATAGAGTTTTCCTCACTTCAGCCGTGGTTAGACAGAGCACCTAGTCATTGGGAGGGGGGGTGGTCTTCCTCGCCTCCACGTTATTCTGTACCTCAATCCATGCATAGCAATTCGTTTAGCGAATCTGTTAGGGAGGTGTCATGGTCACAAGCAGGTGAAGTTGTCTTGTAGTTCGTGATCGCCTGGATGCCCTGCTACATGCGACAGGTGTTTCCGCTGTCCTCGAAGTGGCCGTGGATTCTCTTGGTGTGTGCTCTTCGCCTCTTTGATGGCACGGGACAATTTGGCTGGTGCTGTACTAAAAGCCATCTTGTCCCCTGCTCTGAAGGCGGAGTCTCTTTGTTTCATTAACACACGCAATTTTGCGGTCATCCATGGCATCTGGTTGGAGCGTGTAGTGATGGTCTTGTCAATGCACTTGCTGATGTAGCTGGTCACTGATGATGTGAACTACTCCAAGTTAATGGAATCGCTGTTGATTGCAGCATCATTAAACATTTCCCAGTCAGTGCACTCAAAACAGTCCTGAAGAGCAGAGGTGGCTCCTGCTGGCCAGGTTTTCACCTGTTTCAGAACTGGTTTAGAGCGTCTGACGAGCTGTCTGTATGCTTGAATTAGCATAACAGAGATGTGGTCTGAGTAGCCAAAATGGGGGCGGGGCTCTGCACAATGCATGCTGGGTATGGGCTTGCTCATCAGGGACAAACTTACTTGGGGAGTGGTAGCTCCAGCGGTTAAGGCGCTGGGTTACCGATCGGAAGGTCGGGGGTTCAAGCCCCGGTATCGCCAAGCTTCCACTCTTGGGCCCTTGAGCAAAGCCCAACCCTGCGCTCTGACCCCAGCTTCTAAGCAAGCTGGGATATGCGAAGAACAAATTTCACTGTGCTGTAATGTATATGTGACAAATAAAGGCTATTCTATTCTATAAAGAACATATTCACTTTTATTTACCACATTATCTGTGTAAAGCTGCTCTGAGACAATGTTTATTGGTCAAAGCGCTATACAAATAAAAATTAATTGAATCAAGTTGAATCTCTAGGCAATTGATGTGCCAAAGTAGATGGGGCCCCTCCCATAGACCATGGGCAGGGCGACCACTCATGACCGCTCCCCACCCCGTGAGGGACGCATCCGTCATTAGCATTACACAATGACCGGGAACTCCCAACACAGGGCCCTAAAACAGGAACCCGGGATCTCTCCAAACATCTAAGGCACAAAGGCATCACCACGTGACTCGGATCGTATGGAGGGCATTGCCCTTCCGTGAGAACCCATGAGTCCTGAGCCAGCACTAACCACTGGGATAACTGGAACTGCTTGGCCACAATGCGTGCAGGGGAAAGCTGCATGCGCAAAGTAATCTAATCTCATATGAAGCCAAGATAGGTGGTTTTCTGTAATGGAGAAAGCACACTTTTCAATTAAAACCCCAAAACCTTCATGTGAGTGAGAACAACATCTTGATGGCGGGCCGCTAACTGCTCTGATCTAGCTAATATCAACAAATGGCCAATAATTATGGATGCATCAACAAATTTTGTGAAGGAGCAGGGTAAGAGGGCAAGGCCAAACGGAGGAACCCCATACTGGTAAGCTTCAGCTCCGAAATCGAACCCCAGGAACTTCCTGTGAGAAGGTAGGATGGATACATGAAAGTACACATGCTTTAGATCTACCGTGACAGACCATTTCTCAGATCTGATTTAAGACACGACCTGCTTGAGGGTCAGCATCCTGAACCTAAGTCTCACGAGTGTGTGGTTCAGCTGACGTAGCTCAAAAATAGGACGCAACCCGCTGTCCTTTTTGGGAACTATGAAGTACCAGCTGTAAAACCCAGACTCTCGTTCTGATGGAGGGAGCACCTCAATGGCCCCAATCCTCAGGGCAGTGTTTACTTCTCGTGAGCCTGCTCGGTTCCCACCAAAGTGGAAAGAACCCAGTCGAAACAGTATACAGGTCCCTGACAGGGGGAGTGCAAGTCTTGACGCTCCCCCGATGGGAGGTTGTAGGTTAGGGTTGGGGATGCGGCCACTGAGCAACCCCATGAGAGTGGCGTGGAAGGTACTGCTGGAACTCCGCCACCTGTTTCTTACTGAGTGAGTTTATACAGAGTGAGTGGGGCATCCAGCAGCACGGCCCTATCCTTATTGGACATTGCCGTGAGATTGAGCCAGAGGTGCCTCTTTGTCGAGACAAGGGTGGCCATGGACCGGTCAATGGCCATAGAAGTCTCTTTAGTGGCTCTGAGAGCCAGGTCCGCCATTCAGCGAAGCTCGTGAACTGGCCATCTGGGGCACCTCCCACATCCAGTTAATGCAGCAGTTCAGCCTGATACACCTGCAGGACCAACATGGTGTGCAGGGACGCAGAGCTCGGCTTGACCTGCCAAGTCGTAAGCGCTGACATATTACCCAAGGTTTTCGCGGGTAATGTCGGGGTCTTGAGGGAGGAGACGATCCTGGGAGAGAGATCACTTTAACCCGCAGCATCGCATACATGTGCACTTTCCTCCCCATGATGTGTAAAAACAGCATAAAATAGGGGCTGAATGGGCTTTGCCTATGACCATGACACCTTAGTGAGCAGGTCTGGAAAAAACGGGTGACCCCGACATGGAACCGCTCCGCTCCCAGGATATTGTTTTTTTTCCTGACAAACAATTGACAGACAAATCAACACACAGAGCGCTTCATGAACAAACAGAAGCTGGTGCTCGCCTCACTCCATTATTTCAGATCGTAAACACTTGGGCACTTACCCAAAGCATTGCATTCCCTTTAAGGGAACAGAAACTCATGTCCCTGGTTGAAAAGTAAGAAGTTTGCATGGAGGTGGAGAAGGAAGTGAAAGAGCAGGTACCTGTTGATGACTTTGTGTTTGTGGATGCAATCTTTAGAATGAGACCAGAGCAGGTAAGTCTACAGGAACAAGAGGACAAGGAGAACACTTGAAAATACAATTAAAGTTAATGTTAAAAGTCTACATAGTAAAAATGTGCTTACTATGATATATAGTTCAAGTTGATATAATATACACTGTCTGGACCAGGATTAAAGTAATGAACCAGGAGCTATATAAGAGCTATATATATATATATATATATATATATATATATATATATATATATATATATATATACAGTGGAA
Source organism: Silurus meridionalis (assembly GCF_014805685.1). Taxonomy (NCBI): domain Eukaryota; kingdom Metazoa; phylum Chordata; class Actinopteri; order Siluriformes; family Siluridae; genus Silurus; species Silurus meridionalis. The sequence continues at coordinate 27,102,588 of NC_060890.1, forward strand.
CCTCGGGTTACAATTTAATTCGTTCCGGTACTTTATTCGTAACCTGAAAAGTTCGTATCCCGATACAAATTTCCCCATAATAATGAACAGAAATTTCGGTAATTCGTTCTGGACAACCAAAATATTACTTAAATAAAAATAAAGCCAATATTCACTAATATTATTTACTTTTAACATGTTATATTAAAATCATACCACATAAAACATACAAAGAGGAAAAGATCTTTACCGGTACTTTCCTTTGAGAAGACTCGCTGCAGGAGACGGCGTTCGTAGAAGGGGAGGAGGAGAGTTATTGTTTGGAAGGAGAATCTTATTATATTATATTATTTATATATTATTATATATTATATTATAGAATATTAAAGACAGTGTTATTAACACTAACGCTGAGACAATTGTTGCATTAGAGGAAAATGAGAGCTGTTTCTTTAAGGCTACTATCAGTTGGTATTGAAGTCCAGAGTGAAATTCATTATGGGTATTGTACTGGAAAAGACTGTAACCCTGCTAATCTATCTTCATAAAAACAAGTAAAGTGGTTATGCATCGGCTAATGTTGTCCATCTCATCATTCCACGAGCATCAACTAACAAGTTGTTACGCTGCTGCCGGGAAAAGTTCAAGCGGATAAGTAACACGATGCTCTCGCTAGGGACACAGGACGCTAACTGATGTGACGAGCTGCGTGGATAGAGCAAAAACAACCAACTTGCCTGCGATTTTTTGGTGAGCGACGTTCGTATCCCGATATATTGTTCGTAACCAGGGGCAAAAATTTTGATGAACTGCGATTCGTAACCTGAATTATACGTATGCCGGGGCATTCGTAACCCGAGGTTCCACTGTATATATATGTGTGTGTGTATGTGTATGTATGTGTGTGTGTGTGTTGCTCACCTGCAGGATGAGGAAAGGAGTCTGGATGAAGGGCAGAAGTACTTTAGCTAACGGCCGGCATTTTGCCATCATACCATTATACGCCATCATGAACAGACACAGCAACAGACTTAATCCTGCAAACAGCATGAGCACCACTGACACACACACACACACACACACACACACACACACACACAGTTAAGATAATACTGTACTCTAGTGCACTGTAAATTCACACACAATTTCTCACTGGGAAAAAGAGCACTTATCTGCACCTCTGTGGAAATTTGAAAGGTTTTTAAATTCCTGGATTTTAGATTTATAGTACATTTTATAATTTTTAGAGAAAGCAAACTTTCCCTTTATTCAAAAAAGTTGTAATTAAAACACTATGATTTTTATCATGTAATTTAATACAGTATTTCATAACAGTTATACACTGTACTTTGCAATAAAGGAGCAGTTTGTGATGTTTACTGCCACCTGCTGCCTGTCAGGTGAATTGCACTATTCCAGCCAAACCTCCTAACAGCAACAAAGAAACTTTTTCCAAAACAAATAATAATTTTTTTAAGAAAAGGTAGCAGGTTTCAGGTTTCAGAGTTGCATTCAGGTTTGGAGGTGGAGCTTATTTTAGGGCCCAAAAAACAAAAACCGAAAGCATCACATGACCTTCAGCTCACACAAACTCCACCCTCTTCTACAAAATAAACATTTTTTCTCAATTGTGAAAGTGGATATTATGCAGGAAAACACAGTCAAATACACACATGTACAGGAAACAAAAAAGTTTGGCCATGAGGAATTTAGTGATGAAATTGATCACCATGAAAACCATTTTGTTTGTATTCGTTTGGGAAAAAATGCTCTATTGTCCATATAAACTGATTATTCTTGACTCTGCTGAACTCCACCGCTATGTAAACACTGGCAACTGGAAAACCTGGTTCAACCGCAAGTCACGTTCAGATTTCACTCACTTTGCTTAATTCTTCATCAATCCACTAAAGTGCATGAGAAACTGTTTCCTTCATGAATATTTCCGATTGTTTAATATTTCTAATTATCTAATTATATTTTACCTCCATTTCTCTCACCCAGAACATCTGCACATTCCACTCAATTATATTCTATTATTTGTGAAACCCTTTTAGAAATCCAGTAATCTCTCATGAACAAATCAGAGGCGAGAGCGATGAGGAAAATCTGTGATCTGAGACACATGACAGCATTTCCTGCCTGCTGTACAAACAGTTCTAGTGTTTCCAATGTTATTTAAGAGCTACATCATCATCAGCACGGCATCATTTTACATTTACATTTATAATATTAGACAGACACCTTCATCCAGAGCAAATTATAATCACAACTCACAACCTTCTGATCATATCCTAATATTTAATCATCAATGATCGTTTGGAGAAAGACACTAGAGACAAAATTGTACACCTCCACAAGGCTGGAAAGGGCTACGGGGAAATTGCCAAGCAGCTTGGTGAAAAAAGGTCCACTGTTGGAGCAATCATTAGAAAATGGAAGAAGCTAAACATGACTAACAATCTCCCTCGGACTGGGGCTCCATGCAAGATCTCACCTCGTGGGGTCTCAATGATCCTAAGGAAGGTGAGAAATCAGCCCAGAACTACACGGGAGGAGCTGGTCAATGACCTGAAAAGAGCTGGGACCACCGTTTCCAAGGTTACTGTTGGTAATACACTAAGACGTCATGGTTTGAAATCATGCATGGCACGGAAGGTTCCCCTGCTTAAACCAGCACATGTCCAGGCATGTCTTAAGTTTGCCAATGACCATTTGGATGATCCAGAGTAGTCATGGGAGAAAGTCATGTGGTCAGATGAGACCAAAATAGAACTTTTGGGTCATAATTCCACTAAACGTGTTTGGAGGAAGAAGAATGATGAGTACCATCCAAGAACACCATCCCTACTGTGAAGCATGGGGTGGTAGCATCATGCTTTGGGGTGTTTTTCTGCACATGGGACAGGCGACTGCACTGTATTAAGGAGAGGATGACCGGGGCCATGTATTGCGAGATTTTGGGAACAACCTCCTTCCCTCAGTTAGAGCATTGAAGATGGGTCGAGGCTGGGTCTTCCAACATGACAATGACCGAAGCACACAGCCAGGATAACCAAGGAGTGGCTCTGTAAGAAGCATATCAAGGTTCTGGTGTGGCCTAGCCAGTCTCCAGACCTAAACCCAATAGAGAATCTTTGGAGGGAGCTCAAACTCCGTGTTTCTCAGCGACAGGCCAGAAACCTGACTGATCTAGAGAAGATCTGTGTGGAGGAGTGGGCCAAAATCCCTCCTGCAGTGTGTGCAAACCTGGTGAAAAACTACAGGAAACGTTTGACCTCTGTAATTGCACACAAAGGCTACTGTACCAAATATTAACATTGACTTTCTCAGGTGTTCAAATACTTATTTGCAGCTGTATCATACAAATAAATAGTTACAAAATCATATATTGTGATTTCTGGATTTTTTTTTTTAGATTATATCTCTCACAGTGGACATGCACCTACGATGACAATTTCAGACCCCTCCATGATTTCTAAGTGGGAGAACTTGCAAAATAGCAGAGTGTTCAAATACTTATTTTCCTCACTATATATCTTTTTGTCCCACTAATGTTTAAAATAAAGAACTAATTTTCAGTAGATTTATAGACTGCTAACTTTACTTGTACTTGTCATATTAAGTCAAATTTCATTGAAGTAACAGTTTTTTGACTTGAGTAAAATGTTTTATGAATCTTTCCATCTCTGGTGAATACAAACAAAACGTTTAACCTGAAATGCAGTCTGTAACTTATTTCTAAATCTGTTTTATAATGCATGTAACTGTCTAAATATTTGAACAAACAAATCTACAAATATCCAGATGTTCCACTGTACTTTCAGTAAAAATACTCCTTTAGCATGAAGAATGGTTTTACACAATTTCTCCAAACGTTCAGCTGAAATATTTAGCTGTGTCTCTTTTAAACTCTCCAGAGATGTTCTTCACCAGTTGGAGATGTTCTTCTTCATCTCAGAGCAGTTCAGTAGGATTGAGGTGTGGTGACTGGGCAGGTGGTTCCATGATAAATATCACTCCAGGCGTCTGTTTGTTGTCCAAATAACACGTACAGAACTCAGACGTGCGCTTCGGCTCATCATCTTGTTGTACGGTAAAGTCGCTTCCAATAAGCCGCAGTCCAGACGGAACTGCACTGTGTTTAAGTGTGGAATGGAGACATGTAGCTTCAGGATTCCTTTCACACACATTTAATTTTCAGGTATATTATTTGTAAGCAGGTTCCTCAAATATAAACAAAAACATGACAGAGTGACTTGTACAGTATTTCATCCAAAACCTGCTCAAAACTGTTACAATACGGAGTGTTACATAGAAAAAAAAGGAAAAACCAGTCATCAATAAACTTAATACATTTTGGGTATTTACAGTTGTTTGCTGATAAAATCCAAAATTCGTACACATACAGTAAAATTCACCACTGCAATGATGTTTGATTATTACTTCATTATCATTTCTCAGTATATCAGGTGTATGAGTGCGGGTCTGGTCTTGTTCTGGACTCGTTCTCGCTCTGCCTTGGTCTTGGTCATGTCTTTGTATAAACACATACTTGTGCACAAGACTTGTTCTTGACACACTCTGGTCTCTGTTTTGACTTGGTCTTGAATTTAATTAGCTTCAGAAAATAGTGTTTTTTTATCCAAACTCTTCCTCCTCCATTTCTCCTCCTCCCTTGTGTTTGTGATGGTAGAATGATTCAAACAATAACACACAAAATGGCTGTATCTGTGTGTGTGTGTGTGTGTGTGTGTGTGCGCGTGTGTGTGTGTTTTCTTACCCGTGACCGTAGCACCCCCCGCGTGGTGATCGGTGTGTGGTGGAGCTCCAGGTTGCCGTCGTGACCACAGCAGGTACCACAGCATCCACCCCACACTGAACCCCATCATCAGCAGCAGGAAAACCTCTGGCTCGTGATGCTGAAGTCCTTCAGGGGTCAGAGTGTCTCCGGCGACCAGGGCCGCTCCCAGGAGCAGCACGTTTATCCCTAAGAGTCCAGAAATGAGTCTGCGTCCGGAGGGAACCCACAGCAGCACGGCTCCTTCGTCTCTGTCAGGTCCATCGTCCGAGTCCTTTGTGTTGTTTTCCAAACTCTTTACATAGGAATCCATCTGCAGTTCCTCGGTTTCTCTTGTTTCAACCTGCATTTGTTTGTTTATGTCTTTATCTACTTATTTATATTTATATTTATCCATCCGTATCAGTTCATGTGTCTTTACCTTACTCTATACAGAGGAGGAAAAAGTGCCATTGTGTGTGTGTGTGTGTGTGTGTGTGTGTGTGTGTGTGTTGACTCACGCTAGTATTAGACTGGGTGTGTCTGCACGCTGAAAGTAAGGCAGGGAAATGTTCTGCTCTGATATGCACTCTCTCCTGTGAGCTGATATGTAACTCGCAGATTGTAATTTATTAAAGAATGAAGCCGATTTCCAGACCTGCACTTTTCACCTGAGTTTTTGGCCTGAGAAGTCGCTCATACGCTCTCCGTGTCGCTGAGACATGCTCAGACATGTCAACTGGGGTTCTAGATGTTTCCTAAGAATCTGGAGTTCCTCAGTGAACACGTGGTATCTTATCAGAAAGTCAATGTTTGATGCCTGTTATTCACCTTGGGGCAAAACAAACAGCGTAGAGGAAAAGGATTAATGAAGTGTAAACACCTGGGACGAGTGTGAAGGACACACAGGTTGAGTGAATATAATGACAGAAGTATTTTATCTATTTAATTATCTGAAGCGTGGTCCTGAACCCTGAAGAAAGTCAATAAACTCGTCTGTCCTGAAGATTTAGCTGTTACAAAGCGCTGACACTGGAGAATCATGATAATAAGTGTCTCCTTACAGAAAACTTCATTAAAATACCGGTGTTGTGACTGAACAAAATTGTTGCTATAGAAACAATAACATATTACATGAACGAGTTCTTTAATAATTATCATAATAATAAAAACTGCAATATTATAGTATTATTAATTATATAATTATATATTATAGTTGCTATTATAGATTGATTTCTAGACCAACATCTTCTGACAAACCACACTCTAGAATTCTGCATTAGTACATAGAACCAGGAATTTGCTCCACGGTGATTTATCGTACCTCGTTGTCCAATAGGAAGCCGTTTGGAATTCAGCCAATAACGTGTCCTGATTAACAGCTCTTGCCTCCACGGCGATGCTCATCCTTCTCCAGTAGCCTCATTTCATCTTACACTGTTCACCAGACGACACTGAGCACTTTAGAAAAATCACATGCAGCTGGTGCTGAAATGAACAACAGATATCACCGAGCAGCACGAGACGGTCATGTGACCCTACTGAAGGAGGCCAGCAGGAAAGAGCTGAACACTGAGGATGAAGATGGGATGAGTCCGGTGCTGTGGGCGGCTCACCACGGCAACCTGGAGGCTCTGAGAGTGATGCTGGGGCGAGGGTGAGTGTGTAATAACCTCAGTATACACTGTCTGTCTGTCTGTCTGTCTGCCTGTCTGTCTGTCTGCCTGTCTCTGTCTGCCTGTCTGTCTGCCAGTTAAATATTCGTTGTATTTTAATTAGTTTTTTTTTTTTATTATTTAATATACTCTATATAGACTGTTATAAAACAAAAGTAAATAATGTTATGTAAATATCCCCCGTCTAATATACAGTATATTTCCTTTTTGAGGTCATAGAGAGATTTATGACTTTATAAAACACACAACATGGTTTTTATTGTCTCTGTGTTGATGGTCAGAGTTCCAGTTATTTGCATTTAAATAGCATGAATAGAAGAAAAGGTCACTGAGGCAATTCACTTCCTGTCACACACACACACACACACACACACACACACACACACACACACACACACACACACAGGTCATCTAAAAAGGTTTAAAAAATACCAGGTACATAATATTTTCATATATATCTTTCAACTCACTTTTATCTGGATAACATTTTAACAACCTACATCGTCACAAAGCAGCTTTACAGAAATAAACATAAACATTTTGGAGAAAAACTAAATAAAAATTCATTCATAATGGTGTCAGTGTATAAACTGGATTCTGATTGGTTGCGTTTTTTAGCATTTTATTCTCATATGATTTTGGACTGCTGAGACTCAACCAGGTGATTTTGTTATACTCTCATGTCAAATATCACAGAAAGAATTAATAAGTGTGTTGAGACGTCTATAACACCATGATGACCTTTGAGCTTCGCATCGATGGCAGAAAACCTAATAAATAGTCAGCAAATTGCACCATACATCCTGATTCATAAACCTGTCAGTGGGCAGATTCAATTATGGTGACTTTTATATACACACACACACACACACACACACACACACACCACAATATCAGCCCCTGGTAATTCTCAGTAGTGTTGCTAACTTCCAGGAATTTTCAAGACTGGAAATATCATGAGAATAATTGGAAGGAATGGAAATAAACTGGAAATTTACTAAATTGCAGGTTTGCCTTTAACAGGGATCTTAAATGTAGATTAAGAAAAAATCTTGCAGGATCATTTTGGTTACAAATTTTGGTTAAAAACTAAAATGCGATTTTAGCTGAATTTTTACCTGCACATTTATTAATCACATGCACACAGCAACACCTACTGCAGGGTTACTGAGGCTTCAGAACCAAAATTATTATTTAAACGCTTACATTTTATATAAGCGTTATGAAAAAAAATCCACTTTCTCTCTCTCTTTCTCTCTCTCTCTCTCTCTCTCTCTCTCTCTCTCTCTCTCTCACACTCTTTAGACGGAATCTAAAGCCTTTCTAGAGGATTTTGGAGAATCTGTGGAAGTATCAGACTACTTTCCAGATCCAGGCAAATTCCTTGTATCCATAGCAAAAATACAAAAAACCCCACTATTGTGCAACTAAGCAAAAAAAAAAGAGGCTTCGTCTGCAGAAAAAAGAAACAAAAACTAATGTAAAAAAAGAGGGTCATGTCACAAGGGTGTTTTCTCTCTTGCTTTAGCGTCCTCATCTGCTCTTCTTTACTCTTTCATCTCTTCTACATGGATAAGTGAAGAGTAGGAACTTTAAACAATACATGGGGATAGAAAGAAACAGGCTGTAAATGCATCAAACAAAAAATATCGACGTTGCTTTTTTACAAGAAACAGTGATAAAGTAAATATGACAGAATGGGGGATGAGGTGGGAAGACCAACAGGGTTAAATTTCAGTGCTGGAGAAGCAAATTTAATTTTAAAAAGACTAAAAGCAAACATCAGCAACAGCATTGAGGCAGAGCAGAGCCACGCTCTATTGATACAAGCTGAAATCGGAGGAATTAATTTTTATTTTTTAATTTTATGCCTCAAACACAGGAAGTGAGCGAGTAAAAACCTTTTGGTGGAGACTGGACCTGCACTGGAACTGCACTATAGATTCTACAGAGGAAGCAATGCAAAAGAACCACACATCCAATCTTCTGTAGTTTCAGATAAAATAATGAAAATGTGGATTTATAGATCCATGGAGAGAAGAGAACCAGAGAGTAAAACAATACACTCAAGAATAAGTGCTGCAACATCAGATTTTATGTTACAGAAACCGACAGAAACACTTTAAAGAGTCTTATTTATCTACAGAAATAATTTATCCCAGCGGTTTTTCAGATCACCACGTAGTCACAATAGATTTTATTGATCTGTCAATGCAAAGCCCAGATCTTACTGGAGCTTAAATTCAAAACTGCTACGGGATCAAAATTTCTGTTTTTTGGGAACATTTTTTGGGAAGAATGGAGACAAAGCAACAGGGATTTTATATCATAGGCACATGGTGGGAGGTTGAAAATGCACAGATCAAAATGTTTTGCCACCAACACACAAAACACACAAATGCATTAATAAAAGGCAGTGTTGAAGAAATAGAAAGGGAGATAAACCTAGAAAATGAACGACTCGTTAAAAACAAAAGGGGAAAAAACCTCATTAGTTTAAAGAACAAGGCACTAAGCTCTTATTTCCATGAGCAGGCCAAGAAAACTCTCATGAAGAATAAATGCCCCAACTTCCTACTTCTTTAGCCTGGAACGGAAAATCCGACGACACAATCAAGACACACATCAGCATAACCACATCACCTGATAAAATGAGAAAAATCACAGTGGATCTACAAAGACTTAAATCACGAGGCTGCCACTGACCCGCAACTCAGAGAGGTACTAATAAAGAAACTTTCAAAGTTACCAGAAGGACAAGTGGAAGAGTTGGACATGGACATTGAATCTCAAGAACTAGCTACTGCAGTGCAGCAGCTATCTACGAGATGAGCATTGACAGTCTTTCAGCTGAATTCTACAATCAATTCGGGAAAATATTGCGAGCAGTCTTGCAGGAGGATTTTAACTGGTCCATAAACAATGGAAAACTACCATCCAGTTGCACATGGGCTGCTTAATCTCTGTTTCCAAACAAGGGGGATTTTGGTGAAAAACTGGAGACCAGTGGCTCTTCTATGTGCAGATTAGCATATATGTGCAAAATACTTTTAAAATGCCTATCAAACAGACTGAAGGAACACAAAGCCACACTAGAACACACAAGTCAGACCTACTCAAGAACCCTTGTTCAGCAACCCACTGATTCTGGAAAGGATTCTGATGTTGGGGAGTTTTGGTCAGCGCCTTCAAAGAGCCAGACTTACAAAGCTTGGAGACTTGAGGACTGAAGAAGCATGGAAATCTACCACCACACTGGGGGAGCAGACAAAAATCCAATCCCATTGACTGCTGAAGGGAATGCTGAAAGAGGTGATCCTAGCACTCTTTTTCGAGTTTAAGGAGGCACTAGAACAGGGTTCACGTCCCCCCTCTCTCTATCTTGGCAGCCTCTGAAAAACCAGAAGTGAATGGAGAAATACTATCTTTCAGGACACTTCACCTGACAGACTTTGAAAATGCCACAAAGAAAGCTCTGTATGCAGTCAGTGTGAAGGTCACCCATCAGAACTCTCTGGCCGGTGTGAAGGAGTCGAGGTGGTCGGACCTGCTGGCACCAGGCTCTTCCCCATGAGGCAGCTGGAGGACCCTGTATAAACCCCCTTGTGAAGAAGCATACATCTGATCTGCAGTGGAGGATCGTACACGTGGCCATGACCACAAACAGACATGTAGCACATCGACTCCACGATCGCTACAACTATTCTTATTTAGTTAAAAATGAATTTTTTGAAATAAAGGGTACTTAAAGTCTTCCTTTCTCTCTCTCTCTCTCTCTCTCTCTCTCTCTCTCTCTCTCTCTCTCTCTTTTATTCCCTCTCTATCCTGCTCTCTATTTCACTCTCTTTCTCTCTCATGCTCCCTCTCGCTTTTTTTATCTTTATTAACAACTGTAACCACAGATAAGAATTTTATTACATAATGACCTTCAGCTGTTCAAATTTCCTTAAACCTATAAAGTGGAAATATACAATAAAATATGTAACATCTTGAAAGTTTTATGTTTATGTTTAAGTGTCATGAATAAAACACAAATTTTCTTGTCTTTACTATTACATTTTGCCTTCACTTGAACTAAGAGACCCAAACCTGTTCCAGCATGACACAGTGCACAAAGTCAACTCCATGAAGCTCTGCTGTCCATGGGCTTGGATTTGGTGGAAGATCTTCTGCTGTAGAGCTCCAACACTATTGAACATGAACAAATGTGAACTCTGACAGCACCACAGACCTCCTCACCTTCTCACCTACATCAGTATCTTTACCAACACCCTTGTAGCTGAATAAATCTCCACAAAATCTAGTGAAAACATCTTTCCAGAAGAGTGGAGCTCATTATCATCAACAGCAAATGGACACTAAATATGGAATGAAATGTTCAAAATGAAGCACATAGCAATCTTCAGTTCACGTGTCCAAAACATTTCTCTCACTCTCCAGTGTTCTGTAGTGTTTAAAGATTTATGATCAAACTCTTGATGTCACCCAGATGAGGATGGGTTCCCCTTTTGAGTCTGGTTCCTCTCACAGTTTCTTCCTCATAACATCTAAGGGAGTTTTTCCTTGCCACAGTCGCCACAGTCTGCTCATCAGGGATAAACACACACCATTCACCTTCACTGTTGATTTCTGTAAAACTGCTTTGAGACAATGTCTGTTGTGAAAAGCGCTATACAAATAAACTTGACTTGACTTGACATTTTGTCACAGATAGACCAGGCGTTAGAAACTGGGAGTAAAATAGAACGTCTTTATTTGTCTTCAACATACAAACACACAAGAGCTCAAGAAGAGACTGTAGCAAATTGGCAAACTTAATTAAATGCTTCCTTAGAAGCGTAACAAGGAACATGGAAAAAACAGGGAACACGAGAGGTAGGAAGTCTGGGTGATCTATGGTTGTAACTGGTAGATCAGACCGTGAGTGAGGGAGAATGGGGACATTATAAAGGGGACAGGTAAATGGGGAACATGTGTAAGTGATTAGTAGGAGAAGGACAGGTGTAGGTGATGAGTAGGAGTAGGACAGGTTTAGGTGATTAGTAGGAGGAGGACAGGTGTAGGTGATTAGTAGGAGAAGGGCAGGTGTAGGTGATAGTAAGACTAGGACAGGTGTAGGTGATAGTAAGAGTAGGACAGGTGTAGATGATGAGTAGGGGAGGACAGGTGTGGGTGATAGTAAGAGTAGGACAGGTGTGGTGATGAGTAGGAGAAGGACAGGTGTAGGTGATGAGTAGGAGAAGGACAGGTTTAGGTGATAGTAAGAGTAGGACAGGTGTAGGTGATGAGTAGGAGAAGGACAGGTTTAGGTGATTAGTAGGAGGAGGACAGGTGTAGGTGATAGTAAGAGTAGGACAGGTGTGGGTGATGAGTGGGAGAAGGACAGGTTTAGGTGATTAGTAGGAGGAGGACAGGTGTGGTGATAGTAAGACTAGGACAGGTGTAGGTGATAGTAAGAGTAGGACAGGTGTAGGTGATAGTAAGACTAGGACAGGTGTGGGTGATAGTAAGAGTAGGACAGGTGTGGGTGATAGTAAGACTAGGACAGGTGTAGGTGATAGTAAGAGTAGGACAGGTGTAGATGATGAGTAGGAGAAGGACAGGTGTAGGTGATAGTAAGACTAGGACAGGTGTAGGTGATAGTAAGACTAGGACAGGTGTAGGTGATAGTAAGACTAGGACAGGTGTAGGTGATAGTAAGAGTGGGACAGGTGTAGATGATGAGTAGGAGAAGGACAGGTGTGGTGATAGTAAGAGTAGGACAGGTGTAGGTGATAGTAAGACTAGGACAGGTGTGGGTGATAGTAAGAGTAGGACAGGTGTAGGTGATAGTAAGAGTAGGACAGGTGTAGGTGATGAGTAGGAGAAGGACAGGTTTAGGTGATAGTAAGAGTAGGACAGGTGTAGGTGATGAGTAGGAGAAGGACAGGTTTAGGTGATTAGTAGGAGGACAGGTGTAGGTGATGAGTAGCAGGGAGAGGCTGAGCTACCAGACTGAAAAGCTTTATGAATTTGAAAGTATAATCTTTCACTCTGAAGGTGCCAGGATGTAGATTTGTGTAGAAACAGTTTAGTGATGATGATGTTCCTGAAACCCAAACTGAAATGGAAATGATCCAGGATTGTAATGGAGACCTGCGGTCATGTTGTAGTTTGATGAATGACGGCGTGTGAAGAACACGCAGGAACAGGCAGAGATGTAATCGTGTAAAATGTAAACAGATACGTGTTTGGTCCTGCACGGGGTTTGATATGTAAAACTCAAGAGTGGCAGCGTGAAAAAAATGAACCTCACTGTCGCTCAGTCACGGAAACGCTTTACAGCTGTGTGCACAGCTGCCTGTAGCTGCTGGTTTCCAGAATAATGAGGAGTAGAAGAGAAAGAAAAAAAAGAAGGTGAAATGACTTTATGACTCATCTTTATGATGAACAGACTGATGTGAGGCGTTTTGAATAAAAATAAGCTTTTACCCAAGTTTGGAGTAGATCAGGAAGAAAAATGTTGTTTATTTAGCCACACCCTTTTCCCAGGTCCTGAGGGTAACAAAGAGTGGGGTCACGATATCATTTTTCATTTATCTGTATTTTAAACCTCTCTTGTTACTCACAAGCACCAGTCTGATCATTAACATCTGACACCGGGTGTGAACGATGATGACTTAACATGACTTAGAAGAATGAGTTGTCTCAAAGAGTGATTCCTTCATCTTCTACTTTACGTGCATGAGCAAAGAATCTCAAAATCTCCATAGGTTATGTGCAGGAAACAGAATTGCTGAGTTCTTCTCATGGGTCCTCTGGTCCGAGTCGTTTTCTTTTATCACATGACTCCCATAGACACTACGCAGTGCAATAGATCAGATTTTTTTGGGTCCGAATCTTGACATTGAGGATACAATAATTATGGGAGTCACATGACAAAAGAACTAACGATTTTGACCAGAAGATCCGAGAGGTGAAGATCCTCATTCTATCAAATTTGTCCTTCATATTTTCATGATTGAAAAGTAGTTAAAGTTGGTGAATGTAGACGTGTTGGAGATCTGATTATTGAAATGTTTAAATTTTTTTCTTATCAAATGACAGAAATGAACAAAATGATTAAAAACGTTTTTGTTTTGATGACGGAGTTTCAAAGAATCAATAAAGTGATCCAATCTTCCCATCACTACTGGAAACCCCTTACCCCATAAAGTCTTGCTGAATCGTTCTCTCCAGGGAAAGTTAAATATTTTCTTCCTTGGAATATTACACCTCAGAGTAAGTGATTTGTCCTTGTGCCGTTTTTTTTTTTCTGTTGTCAGAGGCGACCCGGATAAGTGTGATATCTGGGGAAACTCTCCTCTTCACCTGGCCGCAGCCAACGGCCACCTTGACTGCCTTTCATTCCTCGTCTCATTCGGTGCAAACGTGTGGTGTCTTGATAACGACTTCCACACCCCCCTGGACCTGGCCGCCGTGCGAGGACACATGGATGCCGTACGGTATCTGGACTCGGTCGCTGCCAAGCAGAGCGCTCTTAACCCCAAACTGGTGAGGAAGCTGAAGCAGCGAGCGTTCTGTAATGCAGAGCAGCGCATTAAACACTGTGCTGAACTGCAGCACCAGAACCAGCGACGCATGGAGAAAAAATTCCTGAAGGAGACCGTGGGTTCGGCCGCAGCCGGGTCTGTGAGGTTCTCCATCAGCGACGGACACAAAATCCCACAATTCAACACTGTTACCTCCGGCATCACCTACACACAGGTATACACACTAAATAACACACACATCATAGCACACAACACACAACACACACTTCATAACACAGACCTCATAAAACACAACACATAACACACACTTCATAACACACACACTTCATAACACACAACACAACACACACTTCATAACACACACCTCATAACACAACACATAACACACACTTAATAACACACACCTCATAAGACACAACACTTAACACACTTCATAACACACCTCATAAGACACAACACTTAACACACACTTCATAACACACACCTCATAACACACAACACACACTAAATAACACACCTCATAAAACACAACACATAACACACTTCATAACACACACCTCATAAACACAACACACACTAAATAACACACACCTCATAAAACACAACACATAACACACACTTCATAACACACACCTCATAAAACACAACACATAACACACACTTCATAACACACACCTCATAACACACAACACACAACACATAACACACCTCATAAAACACAACACACACTTATAACACACACCTCATAACACAACACATAACACACACACTTCATAACACATACCTCATAACACACAAAACACACTTCATAACACACACTTCATAACACACCTCATTACACACAACACACACTTCACAACACACACCTCATAACACACAACACACACTTATAACACACAACACACACTTCATAGCACACACCTCATAAAACACAACACATAACACACACTTCATAACACACAACACACACTTCATAACACACACCTCATAACACACAACACACACTTCATAACACACTTCATAACACACACACACACACACACACTTCATAACACACAAAACACACTTCATAACACACACCTCATAACACACAACACAGCACATAACACACACCTCATTACACACAACACACACACACTTCATAACACACACCTCAGAACACAACACATAACACACACCTCATAAAACACAACACATAACACACACTTCATAACACACAACACACACTTCATAACACACACCTCATAACACACACTTCATAACACACACCTCATAACACACAACACATAACACACAACACAACATAACACACAACACATAACACACACCTCATAACACACAGTGCACAATATTCCAAAGCACCTTTATAAAAATAAATAAATTACACACAGACACACACACACACACACACACACACACATTACAGCATTAGAAACGAGTCCCTCTAAGATTCCCCATAATAAGCAGGCCACAGGCAACAGTGGAAAGGAAAAGCTTTCTGAGATGGCATGAGGAAGAAACCTTGAGAGAAACCAGACTCAAAATGGAATTCATCATCAACTCCCAGTGTCTGATCATTACAGTTCCATCATTGTTGAGGTTTTCACCTGTTGAGTGATGGAGACGTGAGTGTAAAACTGTTCATAGAGATTGTGGACCTGAACAATTAAAGCAATTATTTATTACAGTCCACGTCCATCTTCATGGTTCTTGAGTTTAACCTTAACAGGAACCTCATAGAAGATCTTTAGATTGTTTCATGTGGAACTATCCTCAGCTGCAGAGAGTGGGAAAGAACTCCATCTAGAGGTAGGGTGTCTGAATGAATTAGATGGGTCCAGAAAGAATTAAAAGAATGAAGAAAGAGAATAAAAAGAGAAAATGATGAGAAGGATGAGATGTTCCATAACTAAATTAAATGCAACTTTTTGGGGAATAAAACACTTTGTGGCTGTTATGGAAAATTATCCAGCTTCAGGTTGGGAGCAGTGTCTCCACTTCAACACTTTTATTATGTATGTACATTCTTATCTTCCCACTTCGTCCTGGTCTTCCTCTGGATGATGTTCTCTTCTATTGGAGGCGACTCTGTGCAGCTGATGATGTTCCAAATCAACGTCCTGGGGTTCCATGAAATTCCAGAGTAAGAACAGGAACTTTGAGGATTTGGACTGTAGTTAATATCAACAGTCTGCTACACTGATTTAGGACTACAGTCTGCTCCGATCTCCATCACTGCACCTCAACATCGTTTATTTGTAATAAATGGACATTTGGTGGAACCCAGATGAGGATGAGGTTCCATCTTCAGTCTGGTTCCTCTCAAGGTTTCTTCCTTCTGCATCTCGGGAAGTTTTTCCTTCATCACAGTCTCCACCGACTTGTTCACCAGGAACAAACCTACACTTATAAAGAACATCTTCATTTTTATCTCCACATTATCTGTGTGAAGCTGCTCTGAGACGATGTTCATTATTAAAAGCTCAAAACAAATAAACATGAAATAAATTAAATTGAATGTACCTCTAACTGCACCTGCTCTCATTTGTGATTTATCCCCTGCAGGCCACATTAAACTCCATGCCAAAATCTAAGACAAAGATCCCAAAGTGTCTGGAGAAAAAGAAGAAGAAGAAGAAGCAGGCTGATGGCACCTTTAAGATCTCTGAAGATGGAAGGAAAAGTGTGCGCTCTCTATCTGGGCTTCAGCTGGGGAACGATGTGTTGTTCCTAAAGCAGGAGACATACATAAATCCTCGTCACAGACTTCATGTTCGGAACATGTTCCCTCAAAACCCAAATGATGGCAATGATGATGATGATGATGTAGTTGTGGTTTCACATGCAGTAAGTGATCCAGGTTTATACAATGAGCCAGGAGAGGACTCTCTGTTCTCCCGCCCTGGGCTCGGGACACTCGTTTTCCGGAGGAATTACAGCAGTGATGGAGTTCAGGAAGTTGATGCTTTTGGTGTAGAAGGTGAGGAGTTGTGGAGAAAAGAGAATTCTTACTTCAGTGAGTGTGAGCGTGTACGTCTCAGACATTCCAGTCTGTGTCAGGACACCTGCAGCAGCTCTGCAAGACTTCAAGACAGATACTCAAAGGTACAAAAATACTCAGAACATACAACCCCGATTCCAAATTTTTCATTTCATGAACGGAGCATGTTTTTAATTTACATTTTACACAGTGTCCCAGCTTGTTGGAATCTGGATTGTACCTCTACCTGCAAAAACGTCTTGTCTTTGCACCAACAAGCCATAACATTTTACCCACTGAGAGGTGAAGGAAATAATGTTGGCACCTGCATGGGAGTGGGAAACATTAGGCAAAGTTAGGAAAGTTGATGTGTTGGAAGCAAATAAAATGGGCAAGTGTAAAGATCTGAGCAATTTTAATAACCAGTGACAAGTCATGATGTCTAGATGACTGAATCATTGATTTTCCAAAATAGCAGGTCGTGTGGGGTATATTTGGTATACAAGGGTTAGAACCTACCAAAATTGCTTCAAGGAAGAAGAACCAGAGAACCAGCAACAAGCACATGGGCACTTGAGCCTCATAATATTTCATATCCATTGAGAATAAAGACTAGTTCATTTGAAGACCTTTTGTACCATTGAATGCTAAAGAAAAAGTTGGTCCTGGCTATAGCTGTATAGCTGCAGAATGGACTTTGAGCCCATGTAGACCCCTGTACACCACCAGAAGCTCATACAATAGACATGTTAGCATCAGAACTGGACCATCTAGCAATGGGAAAAGATGCTCTGGTCCACTTAATTATATTTTTTTCATCAATCATATGGATGGTCAGATGCATGGCTGTGGCTACTTTGTGGTGAAATAGAAACAGGGTTCACTATGGGAGGATTCACTATGGCTTTAAAGCAAAAACAAATGTGCAAAATTCAATGTTAAACTGCTTTCTATTGTATATAAACATCTTTTGCAGGCGTTTCTGTGGGACTGCGATGATGATGAAGATGATGGTGATTATGAAGTAGAGTATGATGACCTGCATCCTTGCTCCTCCCCTCTGGAGGTGTTCTTGTTGTCTCAGGGTCTAGAGGAGTTCCTGTCCCTGTTCATGAAAGAGCAAATGGATTTGGAAGCTCTGATGCTGTGCTCGGAGCCTAACTTGGTCATCATCAATGTTCCACTAGGACCCAGGAAAAAGCTTCTGGAAGCCTGCAGTCGTCGCACACACACTCTGCAGCGAGCCAGGGCCATGTGTGATACTCAGCTCTAAGAATGTGTGAACTTAAGTGGTGCCTACAACAGTTTAAGAGTTCCTTTATGTGAATTATTCATATTTATGTTTGTTTTATATGGATATATATTAGACACAGTCGGGTTTGTAGAAAATGATCATTTGAAACATGTTAAAAAACTTGTGCGTGACAATGTGTATTGAAGAACAGGTAGATGTTGAGACAGTATTCGTCCATTAAGTGTGTTATAAATGTTGTGATGTCTATTAATTGTATTTTGCTAGAGCTTGTTCTAACGCTGTAATATACTGTAGTGATTTAACATCAGCTGATTTTGGTCCATCTACCTCTCAAGCATGATCCTTCCATCCTCTACCACTCTATCCTCTACCACTGCTCCACTGATCCCTCCATCTTGCATTCTTTTTTTTTAAGTTAAAGTAAAGTACTGAAGTTTTGGCTCTGGCATGTACTTAAGTAAAAAGTAGTCTTTATTTCTACCTGTTTTAGTGTCACGCTGGTAACTGGACACCACGTCATATTAATATGAGGGCTGTTAATCGATTAAAATATTTAATCGCGCTGTTCTAAATGTACCTTGAATTAGTTCTTTCAAATGTTTTAATACTGTAATCAACATGAGCATGAACATATAATAATGCTTGATGCAAATGTATGTTTATTATTCGTGAAATCAAACTCAACATAGAGCATGAAGACATGATATTCTTGTAAACGTTTCAAAGTATTTATAAAGTATTATAGTATTTTAAATTACATCAATTATCATGACACCAAATGGAACCTTTGCTATGTTCCACACAGATGGTTAATGAGGCGATACCGGAGAAACTGCACCTCTTATAACTTTCATAAGGATTACAGAATCAGAGAATATTAATATTCCATGTGAATTTATTTAAAAGTAGATATTTAGAGCTTTCTATACATATATTATATGTCTGTGAGGCAAATATTCCCTGAGATTCAGGGTGTTTTATTTGTGTGTCTGTGAAGAGAGGAGACAGAGACGGCAGGAAGCGCCCCCAGATTCAAATGATTAATTGCTCTTATCTGTGCGATCAATTATGACAGTAATTTAGGTTCGTTTCGGCGTTATAAGGAAAAAATGCCACCAGAGGGTTAATTGTGCACATCATGGCACCTCTTTTATATTTATTTATATATTTATATTTTCATAAAAAATTGTCAAAAAGAAATGCTGCATTAAATGCGCGTTAATTAAGCCAGTGTCATTAAAATGAATTTGCATTTTATGATGAAATGATTTTGACAGCCTTAAATGATATATTAAAACAAAACTAATTAAACATTTTGTTACCTAGATAGTATCCAAGATGGCGGCGCGGCAGTAGCTCGCAGCGGCCTCGCCGGATCCAAAAATGGTGCTTTTGCCTTATTTAGCACGACCCTTCACAATACATGGACACCAGAGTCAGCTGTGTTTATGTGTACGACCACCAGACACTGCTACGGTACAGGCATCATGCAACCAACAATCTGCATGATGATCTTATTAACAACCTTTGCGACCTCGGCTTGCTGCGACCTCGGCCACAAAGACCAGGCCCCCAGACCTCGGTGTTACCTGACGCCGGTGGCCGGGAGAAGAGACGTCGAAAGCGCTGTTCGAGGAAGCGGAAGCGCGGCAAGCGGAAGCGCGGCAAGCGGGCGGGTGTCCGTGCTAGGCTAAATGCTAACCCTAGCTGGCCGGCTATCCCGTCCATTTTTCTTTCTAACGTCTGCTCTCTGGATAATAAACTGGACTACATCCGACTCCAGCAAACCACACGGCGAGAGTTTAGAGACTGTTGCATCTTTGTTTTCACGGAGACTTGGCTCAGCGACAGAGTTCCGGAAGCCACCATCCAGCTAGACGGGCTAACCGTGTTTCGAGCCGACAGAAATGCAGCTCTGTGCGGTAAGACTCGCGGTGGTGGCGTGTGTGTTTATATCAACACGGAATGGTGTAAGAACTCTGTACTCGTTTCATGCTTCTGCTCATCGCTAGTGGAGTTTGTGACTGTTAGATGCAAACCTTTTTATTTACCACGGGAATTTACCACAGTTTACATCGTCGGAGTGTACATTCCTCCCAGTGCTAATGCTAAGGAGGCACTGTGTGAACTCTACGGCGCTATTAGCGACCTGCAGAATGCTCACCCCGACGGATTGTTTATTATCGCCGGAGATTTCAACCATGCGAATCTCAAGACTGTGCTTCCTAAACTCCATCAGCATGTGGACTTCGCAACAAGAGGAGCGAACACGCTGGATCTTGTTTACACAAACATCCCCGGCGCGTATCGTGCGGAGCCCCGGCCCCATCTCGGATACTCAGACCACAGCTCTGTTATGTTGATCCCAGCATACAGACCGCTCATCAGACGCTCTAAACCGGTTCTGAAACAGGTGAAAACCTGGCCAGAAGGAGCTACTTCTGCTCTTCAGGACTGTTTTGAGTGCACTGACTGGGACATGTTTAGAGAGGCTGCAACCTACAGCGATTCCATCAACTTGGAGGAGTACACATCATCAGTGACCAGCTACATCAGCAAGTGCGTTGATGACGTGACCATCTCCAAGACCATCACTACACGCTCCAACCAGAAACCGTGGATGACTGCAAATGTGCGTGCGCTGCTGAAACAAAGAGACTCTGCCTTCAGAACAGGGGACAAGGCGGCCTTAAAACAGCAAGGGCCAAACTGTCTCGTGCCATCAGAGAGGCGGCGCGCACACGCCAAGAAAATCCACGACCACTTCCAGGACAGTGGAGACACCGGCGCATGTGGCAGGGCATCCAGGCGATCACGAATTACAAGACCACATCACCTGCTTGTGACCGTGACCCTCCCTCCCAGATGTGCTGAGCGACTTCTCGCCCGGTTCGAGGTGCAGAACAACGTGGTGGCGAGGAAGACCATCCCTCCTCCCACTGACCAGGTGCTCTGTCTAACCACAGCTGAAGTGAGGAAAACTCTATGCAGAGTTAACCCACGGAAGTCTGCTGGACCTGACAACATTCCTGGCAGAGTGCTCAGGGAATGTGCAGAACAGCTAGCAGATGTCGTGCCGAAGAAGTCTTCTGTCTCCTGCCTCAATGACTATCGTCCCGTCGGCGCTCACACCCATCGTGATGAAGTGCTTGAGAGGCTCGTCATGAGGCACATTAAGACACAGCTTCCACCCTCCCTGGACCCCATGCAGTTTGCGTGTCGTCCAAACCGTTCCACGGACGATGCTATCTCCACAACCCTTCATCTGGCCCTCACCCATCTGGATAACAAGGACTCTTATGTGCGAATGCTGTTCATTAACTTCAGCACAGCATTCAACACAATCATTCCTCAGCACCTGATCGAGAAGTTGAACCTTCTGGGCCTGAACACCTCCCTCTGTAACTGGATCCTGGACTTCCTGACTGAGACCTCAGTCAGTCAGGATCGGGAACAGCATCTCCAGCACCACCACACTGAGCACTGGGGCCCCCAGGCTGTGTGCTCAGCCCACTGCTGTTCACTCTGCTGACTCACGACTGTGTAGCAATGCACAGCTCGAACCACATCATCAAGTTCGCTGATGACACGACCGTGGTGGGTCTAATCAGCAAGAACGACGAGTCAGCATATAGAGAAGAGGTGCAACGGCTAACTGCCTGGTGTGGAACAAACAACCTGTCTCTGAACGTGGACAAAACGAAAGAGATGGTTGTGGACTTCAGGAAAGCACAGAGCGACCAATCTCCACTGATTATTGATGGATCCTCAGTGGAGATCGTCAAGAGCACCAAATTCCTTGGTGTTCATCTGGCAGACAACCTCACCTGGTCACTTAACACCAGCTCCATCACCAAGAAAGCCCAGCAGCGTCTCTACTTCCTGAGAAGGCTGAGGAAAACCCACCTCCTCCCCCATCCTGTCCATGTTCTACAGAGGGACCATTGAGAGCATCCTGAGCAGCTGCATCACTGCCTGGTTTGGGAACTGCACCGTCTCGGACCGCAAGTCCCTACAGAGGATAGTGAGGACAGCTGAGAAGATCATCGGAGTCTCTCTCCCCTCTATCATGCACATTTACACCACACGCTGCATCCGCAAAGCACACAGCATTGTGGACGACCACACACACCCCTCACACACACTTTTTACACTTCTACCATCAGGAAAACGGTTCTGAAGCATTCGGGCCGCCACAACAAGACTGTGCAACAGTTTCTTCCCACAAGCCATCAGGCTACTCAATAAACAGAAATGAAACGGAACTCTCACACACACACACACTCACTCAAATGTGTGTAACGAACTGAAAACATTTTTTCCTGGACTTAACACCTAACACACACTCATCACTCATCTCAATCCATTCCACCACCATTCATTTATTTATTATTTATTATTCTTAACAGTACCACTCTCAACTGCTGTTCTTGCACATTTATGATTTTCACTGTATTATACTGTTTACATGCTGTTTTTGCACCTTCGACCGCTGCTGTATTTTTTTGCACTACACTGTTTACACTCACTTCTGGGATATAGTTTATATTTTGTATAGTTTTTACAGTTTTCTTGTACAGTACTGTATAATCATGTATACAGTAGGTTTACTGGTCGGCGCTATATTGGGTTTTGTGTCTTGTCTTGTGTCGTCTGTCTGCACTGTCTGTCTGCACTGTTTGCATCAGGTTGCACTCGATGCACTTTATGTAACTTGTGTTTTAGCTTAATGTTGTTTTGTTGTTTGTTGTTTAGTGTAGCACCAGGGTTCTGGAGAAACGTTGTCTCATTTTTACTGTGTACTGTGTACCATTGTGTATAGTAGAAATGACAATAAAAGCCTCTTGACTTGACTTGACTTGACCTAATAAATGTATCCGGACTGAACAACCACCATATAGAACACAAGCAGAGAAAAGATGATGATGATCAGGAATGTCTTTGTTCTCAGTCATGTTTACATCACACGTCTCATCCACGTTAACCCCAGATTTCTTGTTGTTGAACCAGGAAATGATACACCAGCGGTAGATTGAAAAAGATGTTAATAATATTTAATATTTAATATATTTTTTTTATTTAATATTTAATATTTGATATTTAAATTTTACCAAGTAGATTAAAACTACAGAACAAGCCTGTTTTGAAAATGTAAGAAGTGAAAAATACAGACATTTGTGTAAAAATGTAATGAGTACTATTTATTTTTCGGACAACTTTTTACCTTTAAAGTATTGATATCAGAAAAATCTACTTGAGTAAAGTAACAAAGTATTTGTACTTCATTACTTCCCACCTCTGCCTGAAAGGAAAGAGGTCAGAATGCTGGAAGCATAACAAACGAGGGTACCTTGGGAACATACCCCGATTTGGGGTAGAAGAAGGCACTGGCTATGCCTAGAGTAAATTCTAGGAATGAGGGGGCTACAGAGAGGGCCTGAAGGTCCCCTACTCTCTTGAGAGAGGAGATGGCCAAAAGGAACACAGTCTTGACTGTGAGGAACTTCAAAGCCACCTCAGTCAATGGCTCGAAGAGAGGCTCAGGCAGGGTCAGGCAGTTAGTCATTGTCTTTTGCTGTCTTTGCACTGTTTGCACCAGGTTGCACATGATGCACTTTATGTGGCGAGGACACTTACAGTCCTTAGCCCTGTGTTTTCTTACGAGCAGGTTGAGAAGAGCCTGGAAAGGTGGAGGTTCACGCTGGAGAGAAGGGGAATGAAAGTCAGTAGGAGTAAGACAGAGTACATGTGTGTGAATGAGAGGGTGAGCAGTGGAGGGGTGCGGTTGCAGGGAGAAGAGGTGGAGAAGGTGGAGGAGTTCAGGTACCTGGGGTCAACAGTGCAAAGTAATGGAAAGTGTGTTAGAGAAGTGAAGAAAAGGGTGCAGGCAGGGTGGAGTGGGTGGAGAAGAGTGACAGCAGGAGTGATTTGTGATAGTAGGGTATCTGCAAAAATGAAAGGGAAAGTTTATAGGACTGTGGTGAGACTTGAGATGTTGTATGGATTAGAGACAGTGGCATTGGGTAGAAGACAGGAGGTGGAGCTGGAGGTAGCAGAGCTGAAGATGTTAAGGTTTTCGTTGGTAGTGACGAGGATGGATAAGATTAGAAATGAGTTTATTAGAGGGACAGTGCATGTAGGATGTTTTGGTGACAAGGTGAGGGAGGCGAGATTGAGATGGTTTGGACATGTGCAGAGAAGGGACATGAATTATATTGGTAGGAGAATGCTGAGGATGGAGCCACCAGGTAGGAGGAAAAGAGGAAGACCAAGGAGGAGGTTTATGGATGTGGTGAGGGAAGACATGCAGGTAGTTGGTGTAAAAGAGGCAGATGTAGAGGACAGGGTGGTATGGAGATGGATGATCGGTTGTGGCGACCCCTAATGGGAGCAGCCGAAAGAGGAAGAAGAAGAATGCAAACACTTATTATATTGATTAAATTAAGAAATCAGTTAAAATGACACAAATTCAGTTGATTCAATAAAATTAAATAAATGGAAAAATAAATGTAATAGTTCACATCTGTTAGACCCCATTTGGGTAATACAGATGTGCATGTAATGTGTGTTGTGTATGGAATTTTGTGATGAATGTATTACTATTGTAGCTATTTATATATAACTACTTGTGTACTTAACATATAATAAGTGAATTCAATAAAAGATGTATGTCCTTCTTTATAATATTTGCACCATATATTTTGCAAATAAATAATTAATAACTTTAAAAAAAAATTGTTTTAATGATTTTAGAAAAAAAAATCATTTACACATTTATATTCATCTATATTCATGTTTCTTAAAAAAAAATAAACCGTTTAAAGAACTGACTCAATGAACTGATTAATAGAGCCGACTCAAAGATTCGACTCATCCGTGAGGCAATTCGTTTTTTTTCCTCACTGAAAAAAAAAGAAAAGATTCTAAAGTTATTTTTCTGCAGTAACTTTAATGTCTGATTTAATGTTAGATACAGAATCTGATCTGATGTAGATAAAATATCAGACACAGATAATAGATTAGACACATAACACAGTAAAACTTTAATATAAACAATAATATGTGTGTTTTAATTGAAACCCTTGTTTCAGTGTCAAAACTTTATTTACAAGAATCTGATTTGTAAAGAGAAAAAACACGGAACAAAACAGTAGATTTCCTTTAATCCTGAACACTGGATTTTATTTCCTCTTCATAAGTCACAGTTGTCATGATAACCTGTAAAAACATCATACACTGATTATAGAGTTCTCGTCCAACAGGAAACAGAAAACACACAACTTCCTGTTTGTTCTCACCTTGTCCTCCAGTGCATAAGAACCTGACAGAGAGATAAAAATACAACAGTAGTGAGGAGAATAGATTTCTTTAGAAATGTATTTACATTCATGTTTGGATGGAAACTAAAATGTAAACAATTAAAATCTTTGAACATTTGAATCGATTTTTACATCACGACAGAGTCCATTAGTGAGTAAGTGAAGATCAGAGAGAAACGTTTCCTTGGCAATCAAATCAGATTAGAATTGTCACATACACATGCATACAGAGTACGACATGTACTGACCTGCTTTTTATGACTGTCCAATAAGTAATAGAAATAAAATAAATACAAATATAATCAAAGATTTGACTCACATCTCGACACTGCTGTGGTCATGGTATACACTTTTTCTGTGTAGTGTGTGTTTAATATAGAACATCTGATGAGTGAGTGTCAGTACCTTTGCTCATGATGAGCGCAACAGCAAGGACCACAACAAAGACAAACACACTGACGTAGATCAGATAGAACCACTTCTCACCATCACCACTCAGTTGTGTGTCTGTTTCTGATCAGATACAGAAGATGATCAGATAAAGACAAAGATTAGATATTGATCAGATACAGAAAAATAGTGAAACTTATCACAGGTAGTATAGAATTAGGACATGTATCTTTCAGTAAATATTAGAGATCAGATTAAAATCATACAATTGCACAGTGAAGTGCAAAAGTAAGTGCCCCCTTTCCTGCTGTAACGTTTACAGTGTCAACTATGGTCTGTGTGATCTTCTAAAATAAATATATCAGTGTACTGAAGTTTTTACAGCTTTAGATTGTAGTCTGTATTCTCTTCCACACACACACACACACACACACACACACACACACACACACACACACACACACACCTTATATAGAAGTCAATGTGTTTACCTGTCACAGTAACATTGATGGAATGGCTTACAGTAGTAATAGGTGATTTCATCTCACACCTGTAAAGTCCAGAATCCTGCACAGAGATTTTCCAGAAAATGAGGAGTAACAGACGTTTACTCTCAGTGATGCTCCTCCATTCTGTTCTGCTGTGTGTGGAGGGAATTAAAGGACTGCATTGGCCCATATCATCAAATTTGCACCATGACACTACAACATTATTCCAGCAGTGTGATTCAGCTTCTACAGTGCAGTTGATCATCAGGGTTTCTGATACACGAGCTCTCCACACTGTGTTCCTCAACACCATGAGAGATGGAATACAAACCGCATCAGAATCTAATACACACAATCAGACCAAAAAGTAAGAAACATGGTGATTAGTTTATACTATGAGGAGATTTTATCTAGAATATTGTGCAGAAGAAGAGAAAACAAAAGTGTACATGAAAAAGACTGGACATGCCATAAACTAATGCTGATTCAATAATAAAGATGAGCTACAGAACAAGATCAGGACTATCGTATCAGAACCCCTTATGATCAACTCCTCAATTATAGCTTTTTACTTTTCCTTCCTTCCTTTTTTATACACACATTTTTAGCACAGTTGCACAACTGATTGTCACTTAAACACTGGACAGGAACAGTTCACTTTAATATAAGCACATGGACACTTCAGTGACAGTCACACTGGGACATTTTAAAGACTGGACTTCTGTCAATACCTGTCATACATATCCACCTCTTCCTGCCTGATTCTTGTATATATAGTTATAGTGTGCATTTATATATATATAAATCTGATACAGAAAATGATCTGATCCAGATAAAAGATCAGATACAAAAAAAAGGAAACTCACAAATTTAAAACAAAAATCATGAAATTTAAGTTTTAGTTAAGTGGCAGTAATGTAATATAGTGTAATGTAATATATAGTGTAATGTAATATTGTGTAATGTAATGAGTTTCTCCACCTTCATATTTGTGTCCAGATTTGTCACGATCACTAACTCATTTTTGAGGAAGAAACTTTAAAGAGAAATATTGTCTGGTGTAGAAATGTAATATAGTGTAATATAGTGTCATGTAATATAGTGTAATGTAATATAGTGTAATATAGTGTAGTGTAATATAGTGTAATATAGTGTAATGTAATATAATGTAATATAGTGTAATATAGTGTAATATAGTGTAATATAGTGTAATGTAATATAATGTAATATAGTGTAATATAGTGTAATAGTGTAATATAGTGTAATGTAATATAATGTAATATAGTGTAATATAGTGTAATGTAATATAGTGTAATATAGTGTAATGTAATATAGTGTAATATAGTGTAATGTAATATAATGTAATATAGTGTAATATAGTGTAGTGTAATATAGTGTAATATAGTGTAATGTAATATAATGTAATATAGTGTAATATAGTGTAATATAGTGTAATGTAATATAATGTAATATAGTGTAATATAGTGTAATATAATATAGTGTAATATAGTGTAATGTATAGTGTAATATAATATAGTAATGTAATATATATAGTGTAATATAGTGTAATATAGTGTAATATAATATAGTGTAATGTAATATAGTGTAATATAGTGTAATATATAGTGTAATATAGTGTAATGTAATATAGTGTAATATAGTGTAATATAGTGTAATATAGTGTAATATAGTGTAATGTAATATAGTGTAATATAGTGTAATATAGTGTAATATAGTGTAATGTAATATAGTGTAATATAGTGTAATGTAATATAGTGTAATATAGTGTAATGTAATATAGTGTAATATAGTGTAAGGTAATATAGTGTAATATAGTGTAATATAGTGTAATGTAATATAGTGTAATGTAATATAGTGTAATATAGTGTAATATGTAATATAGTGTAATATAGTGTAATATATAGTGTAATATAGTGTAATGTAATATAGTGTAATATAGTGTAATATAGTGTAATGTAATATAGTGTAATATAGTGTAGTGTAATATAGTGTAATGTAATATAGTGTAATATAGTGTAATATAGTGTAATGTATAATATAATATAATATAGTGTAATATAGTGTAATGTAATATAGTGTAATATATAGTGTAATGTAATATAGTGTAATATAATATAGTAATGTAATATAGTGTAATATAATATAGTGTAATGTAATATATGTAATATAGTGTAATATATAATGTAATATAGTGTAATATAATATAGTGTAATATAGTGTAATATAGTGTAATATGTAATATAGTGTAATGTAATATAGTGTAATATATAATATAATATAGTGTAATAATAGTGTAATATAGTGTAATATAATATAATATAGTGTAATATAGTGTAAGTGTAATATAGTGTAATATAATATAATATAGTGTATAATATAGTGTAATGTAATATAGTATAATATAGTGTAATATGTAATATAATGTAATATAGTGTAATGTATAGTGTAATATAGTGTAATAGTGTAATATAATATAGTGTAATGTAATATATAGTGTAATATATAATATAGTGTAATGTAATATAGTGTATGTAATATAGTGTATAATATAGTGTAATATAGTGTAATGTAATATATAGTGTAATGTAATATAGTGTAATGTAGTGTAATATAGTGTAATGTATAATATAGTGTAATATAATATAGTGTAATAATATAATATAGTAATATAATATAATATAATGTAATATAGTGTAGTGTAATATAATATAGTAATAATGTAATATAGTAATATAGTGTAATATAATAATGTAATATAGTGTAATGTAATAATATAGTGTAATATAGTGTAATGTAATATAGTGTAATATAGTGTAATATAGTGTAATATGTAATATAATAATGTAATATAATATAGTGTAATATAGTGTAATATAATGTATAATATAGTGTAATGTAATATAATAATATAGTGTATAATATAGTGTAGTGTAATATAGTGTAATAATGTAATATAGTAATGTAATATAATATAGTGTAATATAGTGTAATATAGTAATATAATGTAATATAGTGTAATATAATAATATAGTGTAATATAGTGTAATATATATAGTGTAATATATAGTGTAATGTAATATAGTAATAATGTAATATATAGTGTAATATAATATAATGTATAATATAGTGTAATATAGTGTAATGTAATATAGTGTAATGTAATATAGTGTAATATAATGTGTAATATAGTGTAATGTAATATAGTGTAATATAATGTAATATAGTGTAATGTATATAATATAGTAATGTAATATAATATAATATAATATAGTGTAATATAGTGTAATATGTAATATAGTGTAATGTAATATAGTAATAATATAGTGTAATATAGTGTAATATAGTGTAATGTAATATAGTGTAATGTAATATAGTGTAATATAGTGTAATGTAATATAGTGTAATGTAATATAGTGTAATGTGTAATATAGTGTAATGTAATATAGTGTAATATAGTGTAATATAGTGTAATGTAATATAGTGTAATATAGTGTAGTGTAATATAGTGTAATATAGTGTAATGTAATATAGTGTAATATAGTGTAATGTAATATAGTGTAATATAGTGTAATATAGTGTAATGTAATATAGTGTAATATAGTGTAATATAGTGTAATGTAATATAGTGTAATATAGTGTAATGTAATATAGTGTAATATAGTGTAATTTAATATAGTGTAATATAGTGTAATATAGTGTAATGTAATATAGTGTAATGTAATATAGTGTAATGTAATATAGTGTAATATAGTGTAATATAGTGTAATGTAATATAGTGTAATATATAATATAGTGTAGTGTAATATAATATAGTAATAGTGTAATATAATATAGTGTAATGTAATAGTGTAATGTAATATAATGTATAATATAGTGTAGTGTAATATAGTGTAATGTAATATAGTGTAATAATATAGTGTAATGTAATATAGTATAATATAGTGTAATATAGTGTAATATAATATATAATGTAATATAGTGTAATATAGTGTAATATGTAATATAATATAGTGTAATATATAGTGTAATATATAATGTAATATAATATAGTATAATATAGTGTAATATAATATAGTGTAATATAGTGTAATGTAATATAATGTAATAATATAGTGTAATATAGTGTAATGTAATATAGTGTAATATAATATAGTAATATAATGTAATATAATTATAATGTAATATAATGTATAATATAGTGTATAGTGTAATATAGTATAATATAATATAATATAGTGTAATATAATAGTGTAATATAGTGTAATGTAGTGTAATATAATATAATATAGTGTAATATAGTATAATATAATATAATGTAATATAGTGTAATATAGTGTAATATATGTAATATAGTGTAATGTAATATAATATGTAATATAGTAGTGTAATATAGTGTAATGTAATATAGTGTAATGTATAGTGTAATATAGTGTAATAATAGTGTAATATAGTGTAATATAATATAGTGTAATATAATATAATATAGTGTAATGTATATAGTGTAATATAATATGTAATATAATATAGTAATATAATGTATAATATAGTGTAATGTAATATAGTGTAATGTAGTGTAATGTAATATAGTGTAATGTAATATAGTGTAATGTATATAATATAGTGTAATATAGTGTAATGTAATATAGTGTAATATAGTAATATAGTGTAATGTAATAGTGTAATATAGTGTAATATAGTGTAATGTAATATAGTGTAATGTAATATAATGTAATATAGTGTAATATAGTGTAATATAGTGTAATATAGTGTAATGTAATATAGTGTAATATAGTGTAATGTAATATGTAATATAGTGTAATATAGTGTAATGTAATATAGTGTAATGTAATATAGTGTAATATAGTGTAATATATGTAATATAGTGTAATATAGTGTAATGTAATATATGTAATATAGTGTAATGTAATATAGTGTAATATAGTGTAATATAGTGTAATGTAATATAGTGTAATGTAATATAGTGTAATATAGTGTAATGTAATATAGTGTAATATAGTGTAATGTAATATAGTGTAATATAGTGTAATATAATGTAATATAGTGTAATATAGTGTAATATAGTGTAATATAGTGTAATGTAATATAGTGTAATATAGTGTAATGTAATATAGTGTAATATAGTAATGTAGTGTAATATAGTGTAATGTAATATAGTGTAATATAATGTGTAATATAGTGTAATATAATAGTGTAATATAGTAATATAATATAGTGTAATGTAATATAGTGTAATGTAATATAGTGTAATAATGTAATATAGTGTAAGTGTAATGTAATATAGTGTAATATAGTGTAATATAAGTGTAATATAGTGTAATATATAATATAGTGTAATATAATGTAATATATAGTAATGTAATATAGTGTAATGTAATATAGTGTAATATAGTGTAGTGTAATATAATATAGTAATGTAATATAATATAGTAATGTAATATATATAGTGTAATGTAATGTAATATAGTGTACTATAGTGTAGTGTAATATAATATATAGTGTAATATAGTAATGTAATATATATAGTGTAATGTATAATATAGTGTAATGTGTAATATAGTGTATAGTGTAATGTAATGTAATATAGTGTAATATAATATAGTAATGTGTAATATAGTGTAGTGTAATATAATATAGTAATGTGTAATATAGTGTAGTGTAATATAATATAGTAATGTAATATAGTGTAATAGTGTAATGTAATATAATATAGTAATATAATGTAATGTAATATAGTGTAATGTAATATAGTGTAATATAGTAATATAGTAATGTAATATATATAGTGTAATATAGTGTAATGTAATATAGTATAATATAGTGTAATATAGTGTAATATAGTGTAATATAGTGTATGTAATATAGTGTAATATAATATAGTGTAATATAGTGTATAATATAGTGTAATATATAATGTAATATAGTGTAATATAGTGTAATATAATGTAATATAGTGTAATATAGTAATATAATGTAATATAGTGTAATGTAATATAATATAGTAATATAATATAATATAGTGTAATATAATGTAGTGTAATATAGTGTAATGTAATGTAATATATATAGTGTAATATAGTGTAATATAATAATGTAATATAATATAATATAGTGTAATATATAATATAGTGTATAATATAGTGTAATATAATGTAATATAGTGTAATGTAATATAGTGTAATATAATAGTGTAATATAATGTAATATAATGTAATATAGTGTATAATGTAATATAGTGTAATGTAATATAGTATAATATAGTGTAATGTAATATAGTGTAGTGTAATATAATATGTAATATAGTGTAATATAGTAATATAGTGTAATATAGTGTAATGTAATGTAGTGTAATATAGTGTAGTGTAATATATATAGTGTAATATAGTGTAATATAGTGTAATGTAATAGTGTAATATAGTGTAATGTAATATAGTGTAATATAGTGTAATGTAATATAGTGTAATATAATGTAATATAGTGTAATGTAGTGTAATGTAATAATATAATATAGTGTAATGTAATATAGTATAATATAGTGTAATGTAATATAAT
The DNA here is from genome assembly GCF_014805685.1 of Silurus meridionalis. Lineage (NCBI taxonomy): Eukaryota > Metazoa > Chordata > Actinopteri > Siluriformes > Siluridae > Silurus > Silurus meridionalis. The sequence goes on from NC_060890.1 coordinate 27,135,578, forward strand.
GTAGTGTAATATAGTGTAATATAATATAGTATAATATAATATAGTGTAATGTATAATATAGTGTAATAGTGTAATGTAATATGTAATATAGTGTAATGTAATATAGTGTAATATATAATGTAATATAGTGTAATATAGTGTAATGTAATATATAGTGTAATATGTAATATAGTGTAATATAATATAGTGTAATATAGTAATAATATAGTGTAATGTAATATAATATAATGTAATAGTGTAATATAGTGTAATATAGTGTAATGTAATATAGTGTAATATAGTGTAATATAGTGTAATGTAATATAGTGTAATATAGTGTAATATAGTGTAATGTAATATAGTGTAATATAGTGTAATATAGTGTAATGTAATATATAGTGTAATGTAATATAGTGTAATGTAATATATAGTGTAATATAGTGTAATATAGTGTAATGTAATATAGTGTAATATAGTGTAATATAGTGTAATGTATAATATAGTGTAATGTAATGTAATATAGTGTAATGTAATATAGTGTAATATAGTGTAATATAGTGTAATATAGTGTAATGTAATAGTGTAATATAGTGTAATGTAATATAGTGTAATATAGTGTAATATAGTGTAATGTAATATAGTGTAATATAGTGTAATGTAATATAGTGTAATATAGTGTAATATATAGTGTAATGTAATATAGTGTAATGTAATATAGTGTAATATAGTGTAATATAGTGTAATGTAATATAGTGTAATGTAATATAGTGTAATATAGTGTAATATAGTGTAATGTAATATATAGTGTAATGTAATATAGTGTAATGTAATATAGTGTAATATAGTGCAATATAGTGTAATGTAATGAGTTTCTCCACCTTCATATTTGTGTTCAGATTTATCACGATCACTAACAATTTTTAAGAAAGAAACTTTACTGAAAAATATTGTCTGGTGTAGAAAATCCAAAGATTTAAAAAAAATATGTTTCATTTATTTATTTTGAATATTTTTTTAATACATTTTTACACATTTCTCAGTGTTTTTTTTTATGTTTTTAAAAAAAACATGGAATTTCTTTTATAAAAAAAATGTATATATAAATAAATATTAATTGTCTAAATACAATAAAATAAAAATTCCGTATTTTTAATCACTTCATCGAAATCTGTTACTCTACTGTAATATTAAGTTTTGTGGTTTTAGTACAATTTTAGTGTTGTTTTATTCTTTTGTTTAAATGTTTAAGCGCAAAACAGATAAAACGCTGAATAAACATGAATAAAACTCTGTAACTCACCAAGTGTTTTAGCTCTGATACTGAACAGGACCAGGATTAACAGACCGCTGATGATCAGGAGGTCCTTCATCTTCATTTACAATGTTCAGAATAATCGTGTACTCTCTCTCTCTCTCTCTCTCTCTCTCTCTCTCTCTCACTCTGTCTCTCTCTCTCTCTCTCTCTCTCTCTGTGTAAGGTTCACTCTTTTGTTCTCTCTCATCTTCACCTTGTTCTCTGTGTGAGATGTGGTTAGCTAAGGGTTGTTACACACATCCGGTGAATGTCTTTTTTATGATCCTGGACACTGAGAGTAAAACTACCTTCTCTTTAGTGTTAGAGCTGTGAGAGTTTATTCTCCTGTGCAGGAAACACAAACTATACACATTGTAGATTTGTACAGGTCTCACAGTACAACCTCACTGCAGCCGTTTACACACTGCTGAAGGTTTAATATTCATGTTCTGTACAGAATAAAACACTGTGTCTATCTGCGTGTGTACATTCTATATACAGGTAGTCGTCGACTTACGACCATACGACCACAATCGCTAGCCGTGGCGTACGACAGTAAGAAACAAAATGGTGTAGAGATGATACAAATGCCATAAAATGAACAAAGATAATGATGATATATACAGTATAACAATAATGAAAGAAAATTATGATAAAATACTACTTAAAGATTTTTAATAACATCCTTTCACAGTACTGTACATATAGCCTACTCTACTTACGACCAAATCGTGTTACGACCGGTCTGTCGGAACCAATCGTGGTCGTAAGTCGACAACTATCTGTACACACTATATGGCCATAAGTATTGGGACACATGACTTTTCACCACATGTGGTTCTTTCCCAAAGTGTTCCCACAAACTTGGAGGCACACAATTGTTTAGGATGAATTTAGATGCTGTGGCATGAAATTTCTCCTTCCCTTGAAATAGGAGATCTGCTTTACATGGTTTGGAGTGGAAGATCTCCTGACCTCAGAGCTCTGACCTCGACTCTATGCAGTGTGTATATATCAGGTACAGAGTGTGTAGTCGCAGCATATGAACTTTGTTGCCTCTGAAAAAATAAAACCACATGTTCTCTCACAGTACAGATTATGTGTGTATGGAGGTTCTAATTGGAAAATGCTGCTGATGGTCGTTATGCTATAAACCTGGACAATTGTGTGTTTTAAACGTCAATAACAAAAAGATACAACTTTATCTTTACGTGTTCAGACACTGATTTTTTTTTTTGTAAATAGAAATTATACCAAATATGGATTTTGGGAATCTTAACAGAAATTAGTAAAAATTATCTATTAAATTAAATTATATAATTTAATCTAAATATTCATATTTGTGTATTTAACATTTCATAAATAAATTCAATATATACATCATATACTCCATTATAGACGCTTTATTTTAGTCACGTGATCATATTTTATTTAGTGAAAAAAATGTAATCCTTTACTAAAAATTAATTTATTATTCATACAAAAGAAACTCATTAAACATATTCATTATAAAACAAAAACTCTGCGCTCATTCTCGCTTTAAAGAGTCGACTCAATGAGCCGACCAAAAGATCCGACTCATCAGTGAGGTGATTCTTTTTTCCTCATCGGAGAAAATAAAGTACATTTCTGAGGTAAAAATAACTCAATAAAACTGACATTTCCGTTTATTTTTATGATTTATTTTAACCTCTGCCTACAGTTTATAACTTTACTTTCTTGGATGTTAGAATATGATTTTTGGATATGTTTTCACAGATATAAATTTTTTCATGCTAACGTGCTAACACTATAATAAAGTTATCAGCGCTGTGTGACTGAAATCCTAACATTATTCCTGATTTATTTAAATTATTTAGTTATTTATTTTTAATTACAGCATGGTAAAATATGAATAGAAACGTGTATTTGTCTGTAGAGTCTTGAGAATGTCAGAATTTTTGTAATTGTTTTTACTATTTTTACTGTACTTGTGTTTCCTGAGGTAAACTGATCAGTAATCCATGGTTTACAACCTGAGAAGGAGAAAAAGATCTACATTTTCCTGTGTGTGTGTGTGTGTGTGTGTGTGTGTGTGTGTGTGTGTGTGTGTCAGGACACGACGCAGTCTTTTCTGAAGCAGGATCACAGGTGAATGATCTCCAGAATCAGGTATGTGTGGATGAAGGTACCACAGACCTCTGGTATAACACTGAACATCAGGAGATAATAGTGTGACACAGGAGCAGGACACTGATTGATCATTATTAATATTTTTATGTGATTTACCTTAATAATCTAAAAACAATATTTGCATTAGAATCCATCATGTGAGAGACTGTAAAGTAAAGTATTGTATGTTACCTACAGAAAGCTGACTAAATACAGCATTTAATTACAGAAAACAAATACGGTATTTAATTACATAAAAAACATACGGTATTTAATTACAGAAGTAAGAATGCAGCATTTAATTAGAGAAAAAAAATAATACAGTGTTTAATTTATGAACAGTAAATGTGGTGTAAGGTTCTACACAGAACATTTCTCTATCAGGGTGCTAGATGAAGCCCTGGTCCATATACTCCATGTAGAGCGTTATATGAAGGTATTGAAGGTGCTGGAAAAGTGTTCTTGTAGTAAGGATGATACCTGACACTGAGCCCAAGTGGGTCCCTGAGACTCTGCCTATGAGAACTCAGTGAGGAACAAAGGTTGGGCTCGGAAGAACCACATGAAACCTTGTTGAAAACACACGTCTGGAGCTCATGGGGATGCAGGAACCCGTGTGGGAAAATCGTGAAGGCGGACATGGATGAAGAAGGAAGCGAGGGTGAAGAGCACAGAAGAGGCAGAGTGGATTTTAGAGATGCAGTGCAGCGATAGCCGAGGCAGTACGGGTCTCCACACCAGGAGGTTTCTGGTTTATTTTTTAATGCAGGTAAAACTGGTGGAGGGAAACTCAAGCAGCTTGTTGGAAATGGCTGAAGAGAGGAATATGATGGAAAACACAATCTGGGACTGGAAGAAAACGCCTCTGGCACCTCGGACGATCTTTTAGATGCGTCTCTTGTATTGTCTTTGTCTGAACTTCCATGTATGATCTTTTCTGGAGTTTCACATGGACTTTTATGAGCACTGTCATTCTTCTCGTCTTTAGTGTAAGTTTTGGGAGAACACACAGCAAACTGCCTGCAAGTGGCGCTCTGCGTCCTCGAAACACATGTAACAAAGGAAGTCTCTGAATCTTTCTTTTTAGCTGGTTTGGACTTGAAGCTGATATTGCTGATCTTCAGCTGTCCAGAGTCGGTGGAAGAGAAGGGGTCAGACTTTCCAATTTGCGAACACGTTTGTGCCAAGAGAGCCAACGGACTCTTTGTGGTATCCAACTATAGGGGAAAAAATCACACGACCTGAAAGCTGAGAAAACTGAGGATTTATTTAAGTAATTAATCATCCAAATCATGGTCCAGTTTTACTGTTCTGATCAACATCAGAACAAGTCATCAATATATTTATTTAACATCAGATTTACATGAAATGCTCATCTCCATAGCACCTGCATACCAGCATACTTTTTTTCTCCAAGGTAAAGTATTCTTATGTTAGAATTTTTTCATGGTGATCATAAAAAAGAGAAATAACAGTTCAGGTTATTTAGGCTGAAATAAAAATTATATTTTATGTATAATAAGATCATATAAAAAGTGTTTTATACCTAAACGTATGAGAAATAAATCCAGAACCAGTACATTTTTACAGATTAATTAAGGTTAAGATAAAGTTTACCTCAATGTGGCTGAGGGGGGCAGATGAACCAAGCGGTTGGAGAGAATCCGGGTGTAGGAAATGTCCACTGTGTGCCGTGATCATTTTCATTAGTTTAATTGTAGTTCAGGACTTCAGCAGTTCAGTTGCAGGTCCTGGAGACGAGCTCATGATCTGTTTCTAGTTTTATCCAAGTGAAACTGATTTATAACCCACAGGAAGAAAACACATCACCTCCCCAGAGCCGTGTGTGTGTCATTAAATTTACACGTGACTGCACTGGTGCCAAGATTTAAAAGCCCCTGCTTCACCATCAAAGGCCAAATGGAAAAAACGAAGTCATGCCAAAGCACAGTGGGGTGTGGCTTTAAAAAAAAAAAAATAAGGGAAATGTAAAATATTCTGGAATTCTTGATTAGGAATCTTATTCCAGGGAAGAAATTTTCCCCAAAACTTCACCTTTTTTATTTCTACACCCTCTTAATTATTTTAACATGACTAGCTTTGGTTTCTGAAAAAGATCACGTTCATCAAAATGAAGGTTTTTCATTGTAGGTTTAAGTGGATTACACAGGGGATATTGATTTGTATATTTACAGTGATGCGAACCTCTGAATAAGTGTCCCCAAAATCACAGCTAGAAATGCTAAGCACTGGTCACTTTAGAGGGTGTTTACCTGAACTATATATCAAGGCAGAATGAGGTTAAAGACCTTGCACTTTGCTCTCAAGTGGCCCCTTTCATGACTGGGCTAAGTGAGAGCCTTCATCAAGGTGGTGTCTCAGTAGTAATGAAGGTCATAGGTTTATATCCCAGAACTACCAAGCTGACATTGCTGTGCCCTTGAGGAACGCCTCGAAACCTCAACTGATCTGTTGTAGAAAAATATAAGATAATTGGTTATTAGATAAGGTTATTGTCTGCTGAACATCCCCACACTGTAGTATAATACTGTGGAGACACTTTTAAGACACTTGGTCAAGGGGATTGGTGTCTGACACCAAAAGTGGTTCCTTATGTTTGCAAAAGGTTTGGCATGATTCTGGTAGACCTGTTTGCCAATGTAAATGTGGCCCATTGGCAAGTGTAGTTTTGCTTCTTCTTAACATTGATGCTCGTTCCAACTTAGATCTTGGCTCCCACACTATGGAACTCCCTGAGTCCTCTAACAACCTGCCTTAGGGCTCTTTTGTGCTGGAATCTCTTTAGAGCATTACATATATAATAGTGACTTTAAGGATAGACTATTTTGCTAACAATTACATTAGCTGATAGAGTTGCTAACTTTAGTCATAAGCTGGCCTTGCATACATTTAGGTTAGGTGGTTTAAGGCAGGGGTTTTCAACGGGTTCTGTGCCAGGGACCACCATTCTGACTAACAAGTAATCTGCGGCCCACTATTGTAAAAAGCGATCCATGCTGGTGCTGACTAGCAAACTTCACCTTAGTTAGAAACGTTAGCTAACAGCTCCACTCCAAATTTCAATTCACCAAAACTATTAAGCGTCTATTCAATAAAACCTGAATAATGTGTTTTCTTAACTCCGAGATGCTGGTCTATTTCGCACGCAAGATGAATGTGTACTTATATGACGCAAAACACAACGTTAGCAAAGCATAGGCCTGATAGGTGCAAAGCTAGCCTATCCTGTGTCAGTTTGAATATTTTAGATATTTTCATTAAATTCAGTTTTCCCACTAATGTGCAAATATTCTGGAAATGTTTGGAAAAATAAATTATGGGAAAAAAGTTATTTTAATAGTGAAATTATGTAGGCTGTCACGGACCACATGCAATGCCGCCGCGGACCACCAGGGGGCCGCGGACCACCGGTTGAAAACCCCTGGTTTAAGGTGTATGTTGTGGTTGAATCTTAGAAGATGTGGCTTTTTAGGACGAGTTTATAGGAAATAGCACACCTTGGCCAATGGACATGTGGAAAATGAGCTCCTACCCTATGGGCTTTATTTGAGTGTGGCTGCATAACTCCAGAAAGTCTGATCTGCCACTACCGCTGCAGTCCTTGCAGTTTTTCCAGAATCCGCTAGGTCCACTTTGCACTTTTCAGCGGTGTGTGTGTTGGTTATCTCTGAGCAGCTTTTTGATGTTTTTTTTTTTTTTACATTTTTTAAAATGAGTTTTTTCCTGGTTCATCCAGATGTTTCCACACCATTCTCAGTGGTTCAGAAGGTGAGACGCATCATTGATTTCCCCAAACAGAAGATTAATAATTTATTTCAGGTCCAAGAAATTTCATCATACAGGAAAGATTAATGGAAAGGAAAAAACATGTCCAAGGAATGAGTTCTTGATGTTCTCGGGTGTGTCGAACATTCTATGAAATGGGGCCGACATGCTGGAGATGATTCTCTATGAAACACGCAGTGGAGTTTCCTGACAACCTGAAGTTGGGTTTGATGGTTTGTTAATATTCCCTTTGATGAGCACCTCTGTCTGGAAATGTGACCGTTTCCCCCAAAGCCGGGGGAGCAATTCTGCTTGAAGGACAGGAAATGTCTCTTGTGGAGAAATCCGAGACAGCGGTTCGGGTAAACAGTGTCAGGAAATATTAGCACTAATACTTAGCACTCAGCATCAAGTGCACTCTCAAATTTTTTTTTGCTAAACTTTGTGATGTTCCCTGTCTCATGATCCTAAATTCCTACAGGACATTTAGTCATCTTTATGTCTTCTTTATGTTTCCAAACAGACTTACTTTTCACACAGTATTAGCCTTAATAGAATCATGCTACATCCAGAGCGGTAAAGGAGTAATGTCTGAGAATGATCAGACAGACTCAGTATTTTAGGAAGCTTCACAATGTTACCCTGAGAGTCATTTATTTAGCAAAAAACATTACACAACATTAACACCTTATAAACCAAATATTTTCGTCTTGACGTCTTGACTTTCTTCTTGGATATATGTTTTGTTTGTGGTTTTTTTTTTTTTTTTTTTTATAGCATTGGCCTTGTCAGATCCATGCTAACATTCTTCTACAAACAATGTTGCAATGTTTGACAGTTTTGAAAAATTACACCATACTGTGAGCATGGTGCGTCTTTATTAGGCATGTTTTAGCTTTTTGCTGGCTACAAGTTTTTTTCCTGTAATGCTGTGCTTGTAATTTCTTTTGACACCGTTAGCATGCTGTTAACATCACTAGACTCTGGTAGCATAGAGGAGAATGGCCCAAAAGCTTATACACTGATTTATTTTTTTTCTTCTTGTTCATGCTGTCACAGTAATTAGCAAAATCTGTTCACCTCAGGATATTAATCAGGCTGCTCTCAAGGATTATGGGATAATTTAACCTTCAGATCTGCTCAGGATGATGTTCTGGTTTCCTGACAGCTGCCATACTTCCCGTCTTTAGAAGTTTCTGGAGGTTGATGATAAGATATCTGTCTCTTTTTTAACAGTCTTACAGAAGATGGTGTGGAACCTGTTCCAGGAAACTGCAGGTGGTTTTAAGGTGCTGAGGTGTAGTCTCAGTGAGACCTGCTGCAAATACAGCAGCAACTGGATATGATGTTCTAATATGTTAAAATATACCATCAGTTCCTGTATCAATGAATCTTGGATTCTGAATAGATTTGCAGGTCAGGGGTCACCAGATTTGAACTTTGAAACATAGCAAAATGCAAAGCCTTTTTGCATCAAAAGTACATCTCCAGCATTCACATACATAAGAATGGAAGACAATGGAATGAAAAGAAAGGCCTAACCACGCCCTCATGTCGAGTCTAAATCTAGCCTGCTATACTGAGTGTTAATTGCACAATGAGGCAGTTACTCGTGAACAAGACTACAAGTGTTAGCATTACAGTGTGTTCCAAGGTGCTGAAAGAGTGGCTGTCCATGGTGCTGCGAGCACGCTAGTATTACAGCCTGCTGTAGTAGAGTCTATTTTCATTCATCATATTTCATCCGGTTCACTAAAGAAGTGGTTCCCATGCTTTTTTTGCCCCACGGAAATTTTCCACAGAACTGGAGGGGTCATGCTCAAAACTAAACACAATAACGGGCATACTATAGTACTATTAATTATTTAATATATAATGAAAAATTCATAATTTCCTAAGAAACTGTCCAGCAATGTTTGTTTTATAGTTATCTTTGCTAGGACTAGTTAGAGGTTTTAATTTATCAATGTGTAGAAAAAAACTGTGGGTGAAACAAGTGTGGGAAAATGCACAGGAAGAAGTGATCTGTGACCACAAAAGTCAATAGAATGGAAATTAATTAAAAGTTTATTCAGTCGGTACCAAATGGTCCACGGCTTGCTACCGAGGTCCCTGCACTAGTGGTTAGTTTAGTGACTCTTTGTTTATGTCCATATTAAATGCACATAAACAACTCATTTGTTTTATTTGCAACCAATCACCTGCTCCTTTACAGCCTTGAAAGCAAATGAGACACATGAATCAGTACATGGAGATGAAACAGATTAATAAAAAAAAAAAAACACTGCTTTGTACACAAATCAAATGAATCAAACTATTAGTGAAGAATCCATTTTGTTTGTGGCGTAATGTGATGATTTACTTAAAGTATGTCAGATGTACAGGAGTAACAAACATCTCTGCCAATCGTAGAACATTTACATGCCCCATGTACACACTACCGATAGCCACGCCCATCCCTGGGCTCAAATGCACCTTCATTAGCATATTAATGAGGTAATTAAAATTATAGAATATTGTGTGTGATGTGAACGGCAAAACTGAAAGCTTTTCATTAAACATACATAACGTGTGTGTGTGTGTGTGTGTGTGTGTGTGTGTGTGTGTGTGTGTGTGTGTGTTAACTGATAGAGTATGAAACAGGATTAGTGTCAGATCAGTGACTATTCTCGTCTCAGTATGTCAGAGTGCATAGTATTGCAGGGAATTAGGGATTTACCTGCCGGGGCGTGTCCATCAGCATCAGGTCAGCTTTCAGCAGGCATGGAGGAAACTTCTCCTGCTTCACGGAACCTGTATACAGATTCTCATTTCATTACAAAAGTAGTGCTTGGTTCATCATAAGCAAAGCATGCACAATGGAGGTTAATAAGTGATATTGTGTTGGTAAATGTACAATGGATCACAAATCAGAATTTCATAGCGGATCGGTTGAGGCCCGGGTTACCAGCGACCGCCACAGGTATCGTTAACAACAGGGTATTGGTGGAAATTGGGCTACTGTTGGCTGAAGGAGAAGAAGGAGAGGAGGAAGACGTCTACAGAGACAGAAGGGAAAGGAGAAGTGGAGTAGAGTGGAGGTTCGGGTTGGTACTTTAAATGTTGGTACTATGACTGGTAAAGGGAGAGAGGGAGCTGAAAGTCAGTAGGAGTAAAACAGAGTACGTGTGTGAATGAGAGGGAGGACAGTGCTGGGGTGCGGTTGCAGGGAGAAGAGGTGGAGAAGGTGGAGGAATTCAGGTACCTGGGGTCAACAGTGCAAAGTAATGGAGAGTGTTTTAGAGAAGTGAAGAAAAAAGTGCAGGCCTGTGAGTGATTAAACTAATAGAGAAAATTTATTTTAGTCATTTTTACTCATCTTTGTGTGTCTCAGAAACCATAAAAAGCTGTTTAATCCTTTTTCTGCTTTCAATATTGATACAAAAAAAAGGAAACCAAGATACAAAAGATAACGCTAACCAGAACGCCACACTTATAGACAGGGCACAAAGTGTACTGGTGAAAACATTATTTAGGGCAACAACACAATGACAGTGTAACTGGGGCAGGTACAGGAGATAAGGTAGGTGTGATGTAGAACCATGAGAAAGTTGAAAATTTCCCCTTCAAGAACTGGAGCTGTTCCGCGTTGTCCAGAATTTGCTCTCATGTCTATGTGAACACTTCACTTCCGGAGAGCACTCTTTGAGGAGGGTGGTCTCACTCCTCGTGATTCTGGCCCCACTTCCGCTGAACTGAAGTGGCGTTCGAGGACCTGGGGATCGCCGTTGGACCTGGTAAAGGGTCTGGAGACGGGCTTGTCGATTTCTCCTTCCTCACCTGCCGGTCCAGCGCCCTCTCGCAAGGTTCTGAAGCACGCCATTCGGAGGTTTCTTCCCTTTGCAATGAGAGCACGCAGCACTCTTCCTCCTCCGAGGGGCAGGTAATGGATGTCTGCGATGCCTTTCTCTACCCCCACAGCATGGTATGTCTCCAAGGTACCCTCTGTCATCCCGCAACCTGTTATGCTCCAGGCATTCTTTCCTCCTTCTTTTTAGGCCCCAGACCAAGAGAAGCTTAACCAACTATGTCCATCGTATAAGAACTGTGTATTCAGAAAGAAACTGATACAATAACAAATAGTTACACACATAGCAAAAAGAGAGAAACAATGTTTTATATGTAACATACTTTCTGGACTATAAAGCGCACCCATATATAAGCCGCCCACACTGAATTTTACAAATTTTTACAAATTCAGTGTCTAAACTAATGTACTTTACACAGGCTTTAACGAAAGACATGTTACACACGGTGTATCGGGTGAAATATGTTGCGCTTTCTTTAGGAGCATAGTGGTATTTTGGGAATAGCATTTTTCCGGTATTACTGCATGTGTGTGCGTGTGGAGACCGAGGAATATGTCCTTATTATTTTATGCTGATTTCTAAGTTTCTTTGACTAACCCGTAACGCTGTTGCCGAGAAAAATAAAAAAGCCCGAGTTTTGGAAACCTGTCTGTAACCCTAACCCTAACCCTAACTGGAGTTAGTGAGCTCTCCCTTCACCCAGACTCAACACGCTACAACGGCTTGTATCTAAACAGTAGCCCACCAAGAAAGTCATTGTTCACTGTCTTCCTCCTTCCTTTCACAACTATTTCTCTCGGGAGTTAATCTTTTGGCATCGTCGTGCCTTTAAAAAAAAAACGTATTTTCTCCCGATGCCGTGCAGCTTAGAACACAGGTGAGGTGCGTTTTTTGTTTCCGTTCGGAAATTTCATTGGTCTAATGTTATGGGGTTCAGTTTTTGGTTTGTGAAACCGGGAAAAACCCAGGAAAAATCCATAAATTAGCCGATTCGTTGTTTAAGCCGCGGGGTTCAAAACGTGGGAAAAAAGTAGCGGCTTATAGTCCGAAAAATACGGTAGATTGATTTCTTCTCCCTAAACTGTTTTTTAAGTGTGTTCTGTAAACAGCAGGGTAATCTGAAACAGAAATAAGATTAAATATTGAAATGAATACCTATTTTACTCGAGTATTTAAAGCATCAACAACTTACCTTAATGTAAATAATGAACTTCCCACTAATTCCAAGCAAATGTCTCCAACATATCACTGTTAAGGTCTAAAATATTATACAAAACATTACACCATAAAAGCATAATGCAGGGCAATTTTATAATTTACTATTCAAGCAACTGTATGTATAAAGGAATGAAATCCATAACCAACTATTCAAAGATGAATGTGAAAATACATTATAATTATATAAATAATGTTTTTGTTATGTTATAAAAATAGACTTATCAAAATTTTTTCTGGTCATATTCGGTGACAAATAATAAAAAAAAAAGAGAAAGAGACTCGTACCAGAAGATTTGGGAGCAGAATTAATCATGCATGTTTCCTTTAATAATTAATGATTAAACCATCAATACTTAATTGGACATCACAGTGTATATTAAGAGAATTTAAACAAACCATTTCAACGCAGGGGAATTGATTCTCTCATACTGCCTCTACTTTCTCCTCTTCAATGCAGGATCATTTCAAACATATTTTAGAATGCAATTTTCCCGAAGGAAGCAAATCTGACGTTATCAAAGGTGAAACACTAAGTAAGAGATATTCTAATCGAGTTAAAATTAATCTGTACAAATTTAACAAGTTTAATTTAGAATATTTCTTTGCAAAAACATTTTAAATATCTATATGGGGCTGCAGTGGAATGCAGAGAGAGTTTGTGCTAACAGTGTGCATGTAAAATAAAGCTAAAACGGAGTGTCTGTTCCATGTATCATGACGTGGTGTCAGAAGTCAAAGTTCTCTGCACACTCCTGTGATCTGTGAAGGAGGATGGAGGAAAACGTCTAAGTTTCACTTGCCAGAAACTTTCAATTTTTCACAGTCATCAAGTTGGCCAGCATGAAGGCAACATTTTGCATGTTTCAGGATTGCAACGAAACTCAACAAAAAAAATAATGTACAGTTGAATTATCTATTGTATGCGATGGGCAAACAGGTTAAACCCATATGCGGCACAATTTTGTTTTCTGTGGAGGAGGAAAATCATTACTGCAACGCAGCAGTTAAAAAGTTTGACAGTTCGTGCCCCAATGCAGATTCACGACCGCGCTTGTTTTCACAAAAGCAGTCAACGAAACTGTGAAAGTGTCGAAGCATTCGTCAGGAGTTTATACCAGCTGGCAGAGTTTTGTGATTTCGGTGACACTTAAGATGAACAAATTCGCGATGACATCGTGATTGGAATAGCAGATGGCGATGTGTCTAAGAAGCTGCAGTTCGTGCCGGATTTGAAAGAGCGGATATTTGACTTTAACTGAGACAGAATGTCGCTACTTACAAATTGAGAAGGAGACACAAACACAGAGTGTGACGTTGCTGTTTGTACATTTGGTTGACACTATTTAGGCCATATTCTCAATTTACCACATGGGCCACATTAGGGTCACGTTTGGATTACACATTGCAGTACCCTATCTTTGCCTAATGTGGTCCACATATGATTTTATATATTTGGGTTATTTCTGCTATTTTACAGGTAGGCCACTTCAGGTGCAAATCCATTTTATCTGCGCTATAAGAAGGCAGCAGTGCCGTATCACTGCCTTAAGTGGCCCACATCCAGATGCTATCTGGGAGAGCGCTTCACTGAGGAAAGCAAACCTGTTCGACATGTGAAGCAGTAAAGAATCTCCCACTCACTCAGCAGCCAGGGCTCTAATGCCGGAGTCAGCAGAACCTGGACTGCACTCACTCACACCAACCATCAGAGAGCTAACTGACTGACACTTCTCAACAATACCTAACACACACACATAAAATAACAATACCTAACACACACACACATATACACACACACACACACATATAAAATAACAATACCTAACACACACACACACACACATAAAATAGCAACACCTAACACACACACACACACACACACACATAAAATAACAATACCTAACACACACACATATGCACACACACACACACATAAAATAGCAATACCTAACACACATACACATAAAATAACAATTCCTAACACACACACACACACACAAAATAGCAATACCTAAACCACACACATAAAATAACAATACCTAACACATACACATAAAATAACAATACCTAACACACACACATACACACACCTGCAATAACAATTCTTAACACACACATGCCTGCAATAACAATGCCTGATACACATACACACCTGCTGGAAAGCTTTTAATTGGCTCTAATCAGCTCTAATTATCTCGAGTGAGTAGTGGGGTGTGTAAGGATTTGTGCTCACATTTAAGAGATAAGTGTTTTAAACCTTAGCAGGATTTCTCTGTGTGTGTGTGTGTGTGTGTGTGTGTGTGTGTGTGTGTGTGTGATTATCCAGGAGGTCACAATATTAATCTGTTTTTTTCCTTTCCTCCTCCAGCTGCTGTTTTTCCAATTAAAGCCGTAGCGCTGTGACACACTGGAAACCACATTAAAGCACGCTGGATAAATGTACTGTAATTTCATGACTCATATGAACCGTTACTCATTGAAGCAAATTAAATTGTCTGTAGGACCGATACAAGGAAGCTGACAAAACAAGGTCACAATAAGGTCAGAATATCCAATGTAAATTTTGTTGTAAAAAAGTCTTCAAAGCACTTCATCACTACTGAGGTCTGGGCTACAGGGCGATAGTCGTTGAGGAAGGCGGCTGGGGTTTCTTTGGGACAGGAACAATGGTGGACTGTTTGAAGCATGAGGGGACAACAGACTGTTCCAGTGAGAGGTTGAATATCTCAGTGAACACCGGTGCTAGCTGGGCTTTCAGAACCCGATCTGTGATGCCATCTGGACCTGCTGCCTTCCTGGTGTTCACTCTTCTGAATGCCCTCCTCACATCATGCTCTGAGATGGTGAACGTGTTTACCTCTCCGGCTTTTTCAGTGTGCATGATGTATGTGCCGCTAGCGTGGTTAGCTGCAGCCTCGAAACGAGTGTAAAAGATGTTTAGCTTGTCTGCCAAAGAAGCGTCCGCATTCCCCGTTCTGGAAGATAATGTTTTATAGTGCGTGATGTTTCTTATTTCCTGCCACAGGCTCCGAGAGCCACCATGTTGAAACTGTGACTCTAGTTTCCTCCTGTAGCACCACCTTGTACTCGTTCATGTCACCGGTGGCGAGCCCTGTGTTGTAGGCAGCTGAGCAAGATCTCAGAGCATCCACCCACGGCTTCTGGTTGGGAAACATGTATTATACGTATACATACTTCGAGACTTGTATTATATTATATACATAATTGGCTGGAAGTTCTGGTGTGAATAGGTGATTTTGATTGGCTGGAAGTTCTGGTCTGAGCTCAGCGTGTTGAAGAAGGTAGTTTGTGTATGTCAGTTGAATCATCAATCTAAATGAATTCTCTGCTTTGGTAATACAGTTGATTCATGGTTTAGTGGGGTGGGGGGTTTGGGCTATCTTTAGGTAAGATTACAATTAGCTTGATCTGATCTGAAGTGTGAAAAATATGCAAAAAATAATGACATTTTCACAGAACTATGCATGGAGGAGTTTTGCGTGTGGTGGAACTTATATGGTGAATGTGCGGATTTTGATAAACGGCTTGAGACACAAGATGAATTTAAGAAACTGAAGAAAACATTAATTCAAATGAAAAACAGAACAAAAAACGGCACCAGGAGGAAACTTCATCTTAAACAGCTTCATTATTTGTGAAGACTCAACACACAGGTAATAAATGTAATCTTCTGGCACTACTTTATCTGTGTGTGATTTGGAGCAGCAGAATTGTGGATAATAAGGCGTATATATAAAATATGTAATGAAAATTAAGTTATTTTGATCCATTGTCAATAACAGCTTTAACTCCTCAATGCAGCTTTGCATTAACAACAATACAAATTTATTCATTACTGTAAATCCACATTGTGATTAAATCTCCTCCATCACCTCACATGTTCCAGTCCCATCACCTCACTTTATGCTGTAGTATCACACGGGTTTGTTAAGTAGTTGTTTAGAGGAACCAAGTGTGGTGTGAGAAAATAAACCCACACACATACACACTGTTCTGTTATTAACCTTCTGAGAATTCAAACACAAACACATAATAATCTTCTGAGAGTTCACACACATACACAATTACCTTCACACAATTACTTTAATGAGAACGTGATGTAATTGCACTGAACACACCACAACCAATCTACACATATACCATATGTGGCCTGAAGTATTGGGTCACCTGTTGTGCACAATTGTACATGTTGTCTTTGGAGGCTGGAGCATGGAATTTATTCTTCACTTAAACTTGGAGACCCAAACCTGTTCCAGCATGACAATGTTCCTGTGCACAAAGCCAGCTCCATGAAGATCTGCTTTTCATGGGTTGGAGTGGAAGATCCCCTGCTATAGAGCTCTGATCTCAACCCTATCGAACATGAAGAAATGTGAACACTGACACTTTTGTAGCTAAATAAATCTCCACAAATCTCGAAATCTAGTGGAACATCTTCACAAAAGAATGGAGCTTATAACAGGAAATTGGGACTAAATGTAGAATTGGATGTACAAAAATCACATACCAATCTTTTCCTATTACAAAACAAATCTATAAATGTGCAGATGTTTCACTTTATTTTCTTTGAAAATCCTCTCTTAACATAAAGAACGGCTTTACACACTCCCAGACATTTTGTTTCTCCAAACATTCAGCTGAAATACTTTGCCTTCACATTTCTTCACTAGTTCGAGATTACTTGTTCAACCCAGAGCAGTTCAATAGGGTTTAGGTGCAGTGACTGGGCAGGACATTCCATGATAGATATCACTCCAGGCAACTCTCTAAATAACACTTACAGAACTTATACACTTCGTTCCCTCGTCTTGTTGTACGGTGAAGTCGGTTTCATTGAGCCACAATCAGAATTGCATGTTGTTAAAGTATGGAATAGTAGCCATGGTTGTTCTTGATTTCTTTCACCTGGCATTGGGTGATATTAGGAATGTGGTGTCTATCAGGAGTTATTCATCATCAAATCAAAGACAAACATAAATCACCTGCATGTCATTAGCTGACCTTGCATGCTTTCTACAGGCACACATACAGGTACAGGTATGGGTACAGGTAGAGGTACACATACAGGTAGAGGTACAGGTAGAGGTACACGTACAGTTATGGTTACAGGTAGAGGTACACGTACAGGTATGGGTACAGGTAGAGGTACACATACAGGTATGGGCACAGGTAGAGGTACACATACAGGTAGAGGTACACGTACAGGTATGGGTACAGGTAGAGGTACACGTACAGTTAAGGGTACAGGTAGAGGTACACGTACAGTTATGGGTACAGGTAGAGGTACACGTACAGTTATGGGTACAGATGAGGTACACGTACAGGTATGGGTACAGGTAGAGGTACACGTACAGTTATGGGTACAGGTAGAGGTACACGTACAGGTATGGGGACAGGTAGAGGTAGTAAATTATGCTAGTAAATTATGGTGTGCCACAAGCATGGGCGTAAATTTCATTTAACAGTGAGGGGGGGGGGTCACGCTAATTTCTCATGAGCAATTTTTAAAGGGGGACACAAATAATACAGTCAAATTGTACTTATAAAGACACACAGTGTCCCCACAGTGAAACACTTTGCTTTTATCATTATTATTGTAGCATGAAAACTTTATGGCGTCATTATGGTTATTTTCAAAGATTTTCTCAGGTTCAATGACAACGCAAACCAAGGAATTAAAAAAAGGTTTAAAATTTTATTTAAAATGAATTAAGATCTAAGAAGAACAGAATAGAAATTTATTATTAAAAATACAGTGTGGTCAGTTCGATGTAGCACAGTGCTCATTTAGTAAATGCACAGATAAACAGCATGCTAATTGTGTGTTAATGTTAAATTAACATTATACCAAGTCGTCCCAAATAAAACACTGCATGTGAAAGGGCTTTGGTGTGTTAGTGTCAGTGCACTAGTACATTAGTTGCAGTGTTAGTGTCAGTGCACTATGCTATTGTAAACAAGCTAACATTCACTAAATAAGTCATATTTTAATCGCTAATAGAGCAGATTCATGGACAATTACATCATTAATCAGCATTTTTGCCGCAACTAATTTATGAATGAGTCTGCATCAACTACATTAAAGAGAATCGCTTTATTTAAAGTGAATAAAATACCCTAGTTAATAGAGTTGAACATTAATTGGGCCACAGACACACACCTGACTCGTGTGTGTAGAGAAGGTGAGATGAACCGCACACCTGACTCGTGTGTGTAGAGAAGGTGAGATGAACCGCACACCTGACTCGTGTGTGTAGAGAAGGTGAGATGAACCGCACACCTGACTCGTGTGTGTAGAAGGTGAGATGAACCGCACCTGACTCGTGTGTGTAGAGTAGGTGAGATGAACCGCACACCTGACTCGTGTGTGTAGAGAAGGTGAGATGAACCGCACACCTGACTCGTGTGTGTAGAGTAGGTGAGATGAACTGCACACCTGACTCGTGTGTGTAGAGAAGGTGAGATGAACCGCACACCTGACTCGTGTGTGTAGAGTAGGTGAGATGAACCGCACACCTGACTCGTGTGTGTAGAGAAGGTGAGATGAACCGCACACCTGACTCGTGTGTAGAGTAGGTGAGATGAACCGCACACCTGACTCGTGTGTGTAGAGTAGGTGAGATGAACTGGGAAAGCAGGCAGTGGGTCAAACCACTGTGAGGAAGGGGGGGGGGGGGGGGGGGGAACTCAACTGTTTCTAAATGCAGTTTTTGCGTTTGTTTTTTTTTCCTACCTACACAAGTATTTAGGTACACATACATACATTTTTCACAATGAAGAGTGCGATATTTTTTTAATAATTTTTTTTGGGGGGACAACACTCGGATGGGGGGGACATGTCCCCCCCGGGATTTATGCCCATGGCCACAAGGTTCAAGATCTAGGACCCCTTCTTTTCACAATATACATGCTTCCCTTAGGAAATATTATTAGAAGGCATGGAATTAGCTTCCATTGTTATGCTGATGATACCCAGCTATATATCTCATCTAAACCAGGCGATACGCTCTATTAGCTCGGATAACTGAGTGTGTTAAAGAATTAAAAGACTGGACGACTCATAACTTTCTACTATTAAATTCTGATAAGACTGAGATTTTGCTCATCGGCCCAAAAACCAGTAAACAGAAGCTCCAGCATCTCAACCTGCATTTAGACGGATGTTCTGTAACCACTAGTTCAACAGTAAAAGACCTGGGAGTTATTTTAGAGCAACTTATCTTTTAATAATCACATCAACCAAGTTACAAAAACAGCTTCTTTCACCTTAGAAATATTTCTAAGTTAAGAAACATGTTGTCTATATCTGATGCAGAGAAGCTCGTCCATGCGTTCATGACCTCCAGAATAGACTACTGTAATGCATTACTAGGTGGATGTCCTGCATCATTAATAAACAAGCTTCAGTTAGTTCAGAATGCAGCAGCCAGAGTTCTCACCACTGCTTCTCTTTTTCTACACGTCCAGAACCCTCTAGAGACGTACCAACACCATTTAAATCCCACTTTATGTGGATTTTGGACACTGGACCTCCTGGAGTGTTTAAAGGCTCTGGCATGGAGAAGCTGGTGTTGGATCTGTGATGATCTCAGATGTTGAGCTATTTTATGAGTTGCTCAGTAGCTCCTAGTTCCATAACGTCAAATGACTGTAAAAGACTGTAGAAAGAACATCACTCATAATCACACACTCCAGTGCTCATGTTAGTTCTCACTGTCCAGTGTTCTGTAGTGTTTAAAGACTATAATCACACTCTTGATGTCACCCAAATGAGGATGAGGTTCTGCTTTTGAGTCTGGTTCCTCTCAAGGTTTCTTCCTTATAACATCTAAGGGAGTTTTTCCTTAACCACAGTCTCCTCAGACTTAAACACATCATTCACCTTTATTCTTGAATTGCAGAGTGTGAACACGTGTGCGCGCACACACACACACACACACACACACACACACACACTTCCTGCGCACGCGCGCGCGCGCACAGATTTCAGTGAGCTAATGAACCAGCTGTAATTCTACTTCCGGTCCCCTATGCTCTCCTCCAGTGTATCCACTCTCCTCACTCCTGCTGCTGCTCTCGGACTCGCGCTTATAACCGCTTATTACCTCGGTAAGAAACAGAACCCGAACCAGAAGTGCGCTCATTATTACTGATGATGATGATGATGATGATGATGATGTTATGCACCAGTCCTCCGCGGTCAAAATACACTTCTTTTATTTTTCAAAACGTTGCTTTAAACATTTTTTATTTGATCCTCGGACTATATTATTAATAAACCGGAGTGTTTTTTTTTCGCGTCGTTTCTTTAGATGTTTTAGTTTGATTTTACTACACGGTTTAGAAAACTTAATTTCCCACAATCCACCGCACGGCATCCGGAAGCTGCTAGCCAGAAGCTAATGTCTGGAACCTACTATAAACCCATATAAACCTGTTATAGACTTAATAAACAGTAATGTCTCTCTGAGCTCTTTATTAAAGCTGATAACTGTTGTGGAGCAGAAGTGAAGAGGAGTTTGATAAAGAAGCAGCTAGAGGATAAGCTAGCTAACAACACACCGTGCAGCGTGAGCACCCGGATGTGAGGGTCACCTCTGATTGGTCCAGAACACTTCATGTGATCACGAGAATAGGATAATAACAATAAACCATTAGTCAGTGTTTACTTATTTTAATTAGACTTAAATCAATTATTTAATTAGAAATTGTTTGAATTACTTTACTATTTAAATAACTACCCTTTAAAATACATTTTAACAATAAAAAGATGTTGACATTTAACATTAATAATAAAAAGGTTTTCCCTCTGTATAATTCAGTTATTGATGAATAGTGAGGATCGTGTTGGTTTGTGAGCGTGCTGATGTTCTCCTTCATGTTCCTCTGTGTGAAGGTGCACGGCAGAGCAGACGCTTCAGGATGAGTAACTTTAAGAGCCATGTGGGAGGGAAGGAGGATCCGGTCATGCAGTACATCCTGAACCACTCGCTCAGAGAACATCCAGCTCTGAAGAAGCTGCGCCTGGTAATCCACACCTCTCACACACACACACACACACACACACACACACACACATTCATCTGGGGTAAATCAGTACTATACATACTGACGTGGAGATTGTGCAGCTTTCATATTTGCCTGGTGTGTGTGTGTGTGTGTGTGTGTTTGTGGTTTGCACAGAAAACCATGGAGCACAAGTGGAACCCTATGATGGTGGCATGTGAACAGTCTCAGTTCATGGCAAACCTGGCGAGACTCGTCAAGGCTAAGAAGGCCATCGAGATCGGTGTGACATCATCACTACACCACACACACACACACACACACACACGGCATGTAAACATTTTTGTGGTAATGATTAGTGTGAGTGGTACTGAATCATGGGTGTGTGAAGTGTATGATGTGTGTTGAGTCCGGTTTGTACTGATCAGTCACACAGGTGTGTGTGTGTGTGTGTGTGTGTGTGTGTGAGAAAGTTCAGATCAGTTCTTTGTTGAGGAGCCTGATGGCTTGAGGAAAGAAACTGTTACACAGTCTTGATGTGACGGCCCGAATGCTTCGGAACCACTTCCCTGATGGCAGAAGTGTGAAAAGTGTGTGTGTGTGAGTGGTGTGTGTGATCGTCCACAATGCTGTGTGCTTTGTGGATGCAGCGTGTGGGGTAAATGTCCATGATAGAGGGGGGAGAGACTCTGATGATCTTCTCAGCTGTCCTCACTATCCTCTGTAGGGTCTTGTGATCCAAGACGGTGCAGTTCCCAAACCAGGCAGTGATGCAGCTGCTCAAGATGCTCTCAATGGTCCCTCTGTAGAACATGGTCAGGATGGGGGGAGGGAGGTGGGTTTTCCTCATCCTTCTCAAGAAGTAGAGACGCTGCTGGGCTTTCTTCGTGATGGAGCTGGTGTTGAGTGACCAGGTGAGGTTGTCTGCCAAGTGAACATCAAGGAATTTGGTGTTCTTGACGATCTCCACTGAGGATCCATCAATAATCAGTGGAGATTGGTCGCTCTGTCCTCTCCTGAAGTTCACAACCATCTCTTTGGTTTTGTCGATGTTCAGAGACAGGTTGTTGGCTCCACACCAGGCTGTTAACCGTTGCACCTCCTCTCTGTATGCTGACTCGTCGTTCTTGCTGATGAGACCCACCACTAGGGCTGGGTGATATGGCCTAAAAAAAAAATCCCAGATTTTTTCACAAAAAATCAGATTTGCGATTTAAATTGATTTTTTTCCTGCCTGCTTAAAATCAATCTGCATATGACAAAAACATTTTTTTTTAAGTTATAACTTTATTAAATAAAGTTTATTTACCCTTCTGGGATTATAACCCACTTTGGGTTAAAGTGCAATCAGAAATAACGAGCCAAAAATACAAGATGGCGGCCCTGCCATTGTAAATTGTGAAAATAGAACATAACATAACATAAAATGAGCAAACCTACAAAGAGAAATGTTTTATGAGTGTTTGAATGTGGAACATGGTTAATAATGCAGTGATGTTTGGAGTGATTTTGATTTTACTTTTCTTAAAAACTCCACAGTAAAATGACTGTTTATGAGTGTTTGAATATGGTGATTTAAATGATCTGATTTTTCTGTTTATTAACGGAAACGCCGTTCTGAAGCGTCTTTACATGTATTTTGGTCGCTTCCACCACCCGTACCGGAAGTGTACGATTAGACGCACAACACTAAACAAAGTGCGGCTGCTTAACCGTGTATTTTCAACATGCGGCTGCTTAACTTTTTTTGGGAACGAGTTCTTCTCTGCTCGCTGCCATGTTGTTTGTGTGTCTCTATGGCAAACGCGCGGGGTTGGGGGATGGGGGGCGGGGCTGAGTTCGTTCTAAACTATGGAAGCCCAGAGGGGAGCGTCGGCGGACGTTAAAGAGAAAACCGATTTTTATTAAACCAGATCGATGTAAACTACACATTCGAGTTAATCGATAAAATTGATTTATCGCCCAGCCCTACCCACCACAGTCGTGTCATCGGCGAACTTGATGACCACTGAGCTTCTCCTCAAAACAACAGAAACGTCACTTTCACACCCAGAAGATGCTCGATACACTTGAAAGACGACTTCCAGGACACGTTCCAGAAGAACACTGGGAGCTGTATTACTGTGCAGGGGGATTTACTGAAAGTGATCATGTGGAAATGTAGATGAATAAAATAGTTGTTAAGAGTGTCTTCTTGATTCCACCTCGTATGCTGATCAGTATGGTGATAAAACCGAACCCAGATCATTTACATTTAGTCACACCCACAAAAAAACTCAGCTGGAAGGGAATCGAGTGATCCGGTTAAAACCTGCCAATCAGAAGTGAGACTTTATTTGATTCATTTCTGTAACTGTAATAATAATAATAATAATAAGTGAGTATTGAATCTTCCATCAGCAGAAGTGTTTATAATAAACAGGGCATCATGTATTACACATAATATACACTCATTACTGTGTGTGTGTGTGTGTGTGTGTGTGTGTGTGTGTGTAGGTGTGTATACAGGTTATAACACCCTGAGCATCGCACTGGCGTTACCTGACGATGGGAAGGTGGTGGCATGTGACGTGAGCGAAGAATACGCCGACATCGGCAAACCTTTCTGGAAGGAGGTGA